>NC_059103.1:33551452-33813952 GCF_020740685.1 Jaculus jaculus
GCTGGGTACTCCTCTGTCACTTCTTCTCAGCACCATGGTACCTTCTGAGTCATCCCAAGGTCACTGCCATCTGAAGAGAGAAAGTTCTCTAAACAAAAGTGAGAGTAGCATTAATATATGGATATGAACATTAAGAGAAGTGAGCATAGTATATACATTTAGCCAGACAGCAGCAGATGTTACATCCCTAGGGCTCATGATTACCCCTGTTGTAGGTTTTCAGTATCAGGGATGTATTCCCCCCCATGGAGTGGGCCTCCAGTCCAATTAGAGGGCAGCTGGCTTCCACCATGACAGACGTGCCACTATTACACCTGTTGGCTCATTTGGCCTAGCTGGCCAAATATAAGGCTTGCAGTGTCCACTGTTGAATATCTTCACTGGTGATTTCTCTCTCTCCCATTTGATTGCATGCAGTGTGGCTTTTTCCAGCTTTCAGCTGGTCTACATGGAGGAGGTTTTTAACTGAAAACACTTTAACTGAAGACGCACTTTTAGGCAGAATTTACTTCAGAGAGAGAGAGAGAGAGAGAGAGAGAGAGAGAGAGCTTTAGCGAAAGCTTCATGTACAGAGTTCCCAAACACTGACTGTGCCAGAGTTTCACATCGTTAACAATCCTCTGTTTGAATTTTCCTGTGCTTATAGAGGAAAGAGATGTATGGTCTCTGAGGGTTAAGACATTCCTTTCTGTCAACTAAGTTGCTTTCTTTCTTTCTCCTCTCCTTCCTCTTCTTCTTCTCTTCCTCCTCCTCCTCCTCCTTCTTCCTTCCTCTTCTTCTTCTTTCTTTTTTCTTCTTCTTCCTTCTTCCTCCTCCTCCTCCTCCTTCTTCTTCCTCCTCCACCTCTTCCTCCTTCTTCTTCCTTCTTCTCCTTCTCCCTCTCCCTCTCCTTCTCCTTCTTCTCCTTCCCCCCCTGCCAAAATAGGGTCTCATTCTAGCTCAGGCTGACCTGGAATTCACCATGTAGTCTCAGGCTGGCCTCAAACTCATGGAGATCCTTCTACCTCTGCCTCCCCAGTGCTGGGATTAAAGGCATGCACCACCATGTCCGGCAAATTGCTGTCTTTTGAGATAAGGTAGTCCAAAAGGGCCAGGCCCAGAGTCAGTTCCTATTTATTTAACTTTAGTAGTAAATTGTTAGAGAATTTTTTTATTTCAGAAGTTTTTGTTATTAGCTATTATAAAGGAATCCTCCTTGCAGCAGTTTCAGAAGAGGGAAGTGCAATATCTATTGTTTCACTGAAAGTCTTAGGTGCATCCACACAGATACATTGATTCATAGATACATTGATTATACTCCATCCAGACTCATATAGACTAGGAACATTAGAAATATAATAACATCTTCAATAATTTCATTCAAGAGAAAGTATGTATACCAACTTTTGTCTTTCTTTCCTTCTTTTTTTTTTTTTTTGTTTGTTTTTTGAGGTAGGGTCTCATTCTAGCCCAGGCTGACCTGGAACTCACTATGTAGTTTCAGGGTGGCCTTGAATTCATGGTGATTCTCCTATCTCTGCCTCCCAAGTGCTGGAATTAAAGGCGTGTGCCACCACACCTGGCCTTGTATACCATATCTTAATATTTATAAATATAAGTGAAACATATCAATATGTTTGTGTTTTGTCAGTAAACACAAATAAATCAGTTCTGTAAAGATTTAAGTCATAAATATTCAGAAGGCATTGTTAGAGGCAGGGTCAAACCCCAGAATTTTGTAGTATGCATGAACAAACATAAAATCAGAAATATATCATAAACCCAGTTTTAGTAATTTAATGTTACTTTAAAATATATCTATAAGCATCAGAATGCTTAATGACCATAATCATTGAAACAATTAGTGACCATGAATTTAATTATACATAAAGACAGACTACATAAAACATAGAATACATGACATAACATGGCTGGCCAGCATTAGACATGACAAAGAACATGAAACACACAGCGACTTTTTTTTCTGAAGATTTTAGTTTTACTTTTTATTTGGAAACTCTAACATGTGAGAGAGGCCTGCATGCCCTCTGGGAAGGCATGGAGTTGATGAGCAGGTCCTAATGATTCTACCTGGAGCCATTAATAACAATCTATGTGACCACTGTTTATGACGGGTAAAGGAAGTTCCACACAGGAGAGAACAGAGTCCCCGTCTCACCACGTGGCTGTTGATCACAGGCAGATTTCTCTGGGAAAGCAAATCGTGTTAGAAACTTCAAGGCAGAAAAAGAGGCACAAGGAAGTCTGTGGAATCTGGAGAGTGGGCTGGAGGCCGTTCTCAAAGGCCAGTTTTATAGCTGTACTTTGAAAAGAAACCAGTTAAGCAAACAACTGCACTTTAGGATTAGACAGAGATTGTCATTTGTAGAGGCACAGTAAAGGAGGGCTTGTGGTCATCTTGGTCTAAGGAAGGGTGGGTCACTAATAGGAACTGTTTATTGGGGTGGAAGGAAGATTGTTTCCCTAGGAGGGCCTGGGTCAGAGAGCAGAACTGACAGAGAAGAGATCAGGGATAGAAGAATAGAGCCAGTTGCCAATCCAGTTTATGAAGTTATCAAGATTTTTAAGAAATTGGAAGCCAAGTGTGTCATTTACAGCCAGAGGGAATCATTGACCACTTTCTTTTGTGGCTAAACCATGTTGCAGTAAAACATGAGGCTTTTAGGCTTTATGTGTCCTTTTTTTGGTGGGGGGCGTTCAAGGTAGGGTCTCACTGTAGCCCAGGCTGACCTGGGATTCACTATAGAGTCTCAGGGTGGCCTCAAACTCACGGCAATCCTCCTACCTCTGCCTGTGCTGGGATTAAAGGCATGTGCCACCATGCCCCCCTAGGCCAAGAGTTTTAAGATGGGTCAGGAGACAACCCAGCAAGTAGGACAGTGGAGTTTGGGGAATTTGGGAACCCATAGAGGGGTGAGAAGTGTCAGGGCATCTGTCTGACGATCAGATCTGAAGACAGAGGTCGGAAACCTTCTCCTGGAGAAGGACAGGGAGTTTAGAAGGCAAGCGGGCATTTTTTTGTTTGTTTGTTTTCGAGGTAGGGTCTCACTCTGGTCCTGGCTGATCTGGAATTCACTATGTAGTCTGAGAGTGGCCTCGAACTCACGGTAATCCTACCTCTGCCTCCCGAATGCTGGGATTTAAAGGCATGCGCCACCACGCCCAGCGCAAGCAGGCATTTTGACTAGAGGCTTTCAGGACAGTCCTCCAAGCACAAGACAAGGAATCCAGGTCTGTCTTCCTAGGTACCTTAAGAAGACAGACAGATGGAGGCTTACTCATCCCCTCTTAGAGCTAAAATGAAGTGGGTATGGCAAATGGCCTCTCTGAGTTTGGAGGCAGGGCAGGTGAATTATTCCATCCATCTATTGGAGATCTGTTTCAACCATCTGGGAGTTTTGAGAGCCCAGGGGAGTTGGAATTTTTAAGCAATTTATCATGATGAAAAGGAGAAAGATAGGGTGGGTATCCAGGGAAAATGTTAAAATCCGAAATACCAAGTTCAGGCCAGCATTGGCCATTGTTTAGAGAATATTGTGACCAAATTTAGATAGACAGTTGGAGTAATTTGGCAGGCAGGAGCTCAGGAAATTTAACCTCCTTCAAATGAGCCTTGAGACATGCCAATATCTTTTGGTTTTTGTTGTTGTTGTTTTTATTGTTGTTTTATGAGGTAGGATCTCATTCTAGCCGAGGATGACCTGGAATTCACTATGTAGTTTTATGGCCTTGAACTCACAGTGATCTTACCTTTGCATCCCAACTGCTTGGATTAAAGGCATGCACCACCACGCCCCACTTGAAGTGTCTTTGGAACAAAAAATTTAGAGTCCATTTTGGAGGACAAGGACTAGAATGGCCATTGCTGCCACCAGGTATATCTCCCAGGCTTAGGGAGGGCAAATGCAACCCAAAGATTAGGAGGAAGTGTCTCACACTCACTATGCTTGGGGTGTCCAGTGGAATGATACATGGGAGTCTCCTAGAATCTTCAATTGTCCATGAACCGAAAAGTGAGAAACTCATGGAGTTTCTAAGGTCTGAGGTGGGACGCCTTCACCACAGACTGAGAGAAAATACCTTGTCCTGAAGGTTGTAATGTGATGAGGGTGTGAAGGTAGCGGATCACATGGTGAGAGGCCTCTTGTCTGGCATTCAAAAGTCCACAGGGAGAGGGGAGGGAGAAGAGAGAGAGATGACCCAGTGGATTACATAAAGGGCTGTCAGAGATATAGTTGAGCTCAGACAGGGATTTTGGGCATTCACCAGGAGTAGCTCTGGCCAGAATTCCTCAGTCTTCACAGACGAGCCACCAAGCCCAAGCAATCTGAGGATCAGAGTTAGAGGGAAAAGAGCTGGACACAGCGGCCAGGCGTCAAGCTGGGCTTACACAGAGCTCCAATAAAGCTCCGTGAGCCACGAGGCCGAAACTTGTGCCTCTCACATAGACAAAAGCCACAAAAGACCAGAGGTCAGACCGGTGACCAGTTAGTCCAAATAGTGAGCTTGGTAAGTGTGCCCCTGAAGGAGAGACACACTGGGAGGGAGGTGGGGAGAGGAAAGAAAAGAAAAGGGGAGGGTGTGTGGCCTGAAGGGCCCCGAGGGATCCGAGTCACCGCACCAAAATGTAAGGAAAGTATAGGAGAAAAGCAAGAAAGAACACCAGACTTGGTCTCCATAGACTGTTGATTGAGAGGTACAGCGAGGGGCAGCAGCCTGCCCATGGGATGAGGCTGAAGCACTGAGCCAGGCTGGGTTCAAACTTATAAGGAGGATTCCACGGCAAACAGACTGAATCAGCTGCAGGGTCCAAGGGAAGCAGATAAGGCATCAAAGTTATTTGCTCAGAATAGGCTCTCTAGCAGAGTTGAAGAAAGAGGACTGGATGTCTCCATTCTTTATGGCCTTTTAAGTTTAAGATTAGTTATTAACTCTTCAGTTCCTCTAGTTTTCAGGGAAGGCTATTAACCCTTAATCTGAGATCCTCCTTCCTCTGCCTACCAAGTGCTGGGATTGAAAGCCCACCACCCCTGGCTTGTACCACTTTTTGTGTTTGGCTTGGGAATTGAACCCAGCTTTTCAGATAAAAGCCCTTAGCCACCTTTGCAGGCCCCTTTTTAATTTTTTTTATATTTATTTATTTATTTTTTGTCGAGGTAGGGTCTCACTCTAGCACAGGCTAACCTAGAATTCACTATAGGGTCTCAGGGTGGCCTCGAACTCATGGTGATCATCCTACCTCTGCATCCTGAGTGCTGGGATTAAAGGCGTGCACCACCACGCCCGGCCTTTTTTTAAAAAAATATTTTATTTATTTATTTGAGAGAGGGAAAGAGAATGGGCGCGCCAGGGCTTCCAGCCACTGCAAACAAACTCCAGATGCATGCGACACCTTGTGCATCTGGCTTACATGGGTCCTGGTGAATCGAACCTAAGCCTTTTGGCTTTGCAGGCAAGCAACTTAACTGCAAAGCCATTTCTCCAGTCCACAGTTTTTAGTTTTTGATTCAGTTGTTTTGAGGTAGGGTCTCACCTTATAGCCCAGGCTGACCTGGAACTCACTCTGTAGTCCCAGGCTGACCTCAAACTCATGGCAATCCTCCTACCTCTGCCTCCCCAGTACTATGGTCAAAGGTGTACAACGTGCTGCCTGGCCCTTTTTGATATATATATTTTTTTAAGATTTTTAAGGTAGGGTCTCAGTCTAGCCCAGGATAACCTGGAATTCACTATGAAGCCTCAGGGTGGCATTGAACCCATGGTGACCCTCCTAACTCTGTCTGCCAAGTGCTGGGATTAAGGGTAAGTCCATTTATATGGTATATTATATTTATAAATTTGCCTATGTTGAACTACTCCTTCATCTCTGGAATAAAGCCTACTTGGATGGATGAGTGATCTTTTTGATATATTCTTGTATTCTGTTAGCCTGCATGTATATATACATATTTGTTGTTTGTTTTTGTTTCTTGTTTGTTTGTTTTTGTTTTTCATTCTTTCTTTATTTTTTATTTTTATTTTTTTTAATTTTATTAACATTTTCCATGATTATAAAATATATCCCATGGTAATTCCCTCCCTTCCCACCCCCACTCTTTCCCATTTGAAATTCCATTCTCCATCATATTACCTCCTCATTACAATCATTGTAATTACATATATACAATATCAACCTATTAAGTATCCTCCTCCCTTCCTTTCTCTTCTCTTTATGTCTCCTTTTTAACTTACTGGCCTCTGCTACTAAGTATTTTCATTCTCACGCAGAATGTTTTTGTTTTTCAAAGTAGGGTCTCACCCTGGTCCAGGCTGACCTGGAATTAACTATGTAGTCTCAGGGTGGCCTTGAACTCATGGTGATCCTCCTACCTCTGCCTCCCGAGTGCTGGGATTAAAGACGTGCGCCACCATGCCCGGCTGGAATTCACTATGTAGTTTCATCATGGCTTCAAACTCTCTGTGATTCTCCTACCTCTGCCTCCCAAGTGCTGGGGTTAGTGGCGTGCACCACCACACCTGGCATGTTAGCCAATATTTTGTTGAGAATTTTTAAAATTTTAATTAAATTTTTTTTGTTTATTCTTATTTATTTGAGAGTGACAGAGAGAGAAAGAGGCAGAGAGACAGAGAGAGACAGAGAAAGAATGGGCACGCCAGGGCTTCCAGCCACTGCAAAAAACTCCAGATGCGTGTGCCCCATTGTGCATCTGGCTAACGTGGGTCCTGGGGAATTGAACCTCAAACTGGGGTCCTTCGGGTTCACAGACAAGTGCTTAGCTGCTAAGCTATCTCTCCAGCCCAATTTTAATTTTTTAAATTTTATTTTATTGATTTCAGAGAGAGATAGTAAGGGGGCACACCAGGGGCTTCAGCCACTGTAGACGTGGCACCTTGGGCATCTGGCTTATGTGGGTCCTGGGGAATTGAACCTGGGTCCTTTGATTTTGCAAGAAAATGCTTTAACAACTAAGCCATCTCTCCTGCCCCTAAATTTTTAGCTTTTGAAAATTTTTGCATCTGTGTTCATGAGGGAGATTGGTCTGTAACTTTCTTTTTCTTTTTTCTTTTTTTTTTTTTTTGGTTTTTCAAGGTAGGGTCTCACTCTAGCCCAGGCTGACCTGGAATTCACTGTGTAGTCTCACGGTGGCCTTGAACTCTGGGCAATCCTCCTACTTCTGCCTCCCAAGTGCTGGGATTAAAGGCCACCATGCTGACCCAATAGATTCAGGAGTTGTTTTTTTTTTTTTTTTTTTTTAATTTATTTGAGAGCGACAGACACAGAGAGAAAGACAGATAGAGGGAGAGAGAGAGAATGGGCGCACCAGGGCTTCCAGCCTCTGCAAACGAACTCCAGACGCGTGCGCCCCCTTGTGCATCTGGCTAACGTGGGACCTGGGGAACCGAGCCTCGAACTGGGGTCCTTAGGCTTCACAGGCAAGCGCTTAACCGCTAAGCCATCTCTCCAGCCCTGTAACTTTCTTTTTCTGTTCTGTCTTTGGTTTTGGTATCAGGGCAATCCTGGCTTTGTAGAAGGAATTTGATAGTGTTCCTTCCTTTTATATTTTATGGAAAAGTTTGAAAAGCATTGGTGTTAGTTGTTCTATGAAAATTCACCTCTGAATCCATCTGGGCCTGGACTTGTTTTAGTTGTGAGATATTTATTTATTTATTTATGTATTTATTTTGGTTTTTCAAGGTAGGCTCTCGCTCCAGCCCAGGATAACCTAGAATTCACTATGTTGTCTCAGGGTGGCCTTGAACTCATGTCAATCCTCCTTCCTCTGCCTCTCAAGTACTGGGATTAAAGGTGTGTGCCACCACACCCAGCCCAAGGAGATGTTTTTATAACTGCTTTGATCTCCATGCTGGTTAAAGGTCTGTTTAAATGATTTATCTCACATTGATTTAATTTTATTTATTTATTTATTTATTTGAGAGCGACAGACAGAGAGAAAGACAGATAGAGGGAGAGAGAGAGAATGGGCGCGCCAGGGCCTCCAGCCTCTGCAAACGAACTCTAGATGCGTGCGCCCCCTTGTGCATCTGGCTAACGTGGGGCCTGGGGAACCGAGCCTCGAACTGGGGTCCTTAGGCTTCACAGGCAAGCGCTTAACCGCTAAGCCATCTCTCCAGCCCGATTTAATTTTGGTAGGTCATATAAATCTAGGAAATCATCAATTTCTTGCAGATTTTCAAACAGTGGAGTATATATTCTTAAAGTAAATTCTTCACTCCCTATGATCCCTTCCTCCCTGAAACACAGATGTGGTGAGTAGTCCAGCTAAGGACATTCTTGAACTTTATTTTTCCTCAAGAACATGGGAAATATGTTCCTCTCATGTAAATACTCCCTTTGGTTAAAAAAATTGCCTTTCTTTTCACTTTCATAGTGTTGAGAACTCTACTTGTCCTTTAAACTGAGCTCTGGTATTTCACCTGAATCATAACTACTCTGTGAAATAAAATGATTTTGTCTTAAAAAAAAAAAAGTAAATTCTTCAGTTATCTGAATTTCTTTGGTATCTGTTGTAATTGTGCCTTTTTCATCTCAAATTTTATTATTTTATTTATTTGTGTCTCTTTCTGCTTTAAATTTTTACTTTAAATATTTTACTTTTTTTTATTTATTTGAGAGAGAGAGGGGTAGATAGATAGAGAGAGAATGAGTGCACCTGGACTTCCAGCAACTACACAAATGAACTCCAGATGCATGTGCCACCTTGTGCATCTGTCTTATGTAGGTCCTGGGGAATTAAACCTGAGTCCTTTGGCTTTGCAGGCAAGTGCCTTAACCACTAAGCAATCTCTCCGGCAGCCCCTCTCTTTTGGACAGATTTACTAAGGACTTATCAATTTTGTTTATCCTTTCACAAAACCAACTCTTTGATTGTTTCTTTTTTTTTTTTTTTTTTTTTTTTGGTTTCTATTTCATTAATTTCTGCCTGAATCTTTTTATTTTCAAGGTAGGGTCTCACTCTAGCTCAGGATGATCTGGAACTCACTAGGTAGTTTCAGGGTGGCCTTGAACTCACTTCGCTCTTACTACCTCTGCCCCGAGTGCTGGGATTAAAAGCATGCATCACCACAACTGGCTTTTGGATATTTTTTGGTGGGGGGCTCCAAATCTTTATATTTCTTCCCATCTACTGATTTTGTGTTTTTCTTGTTCTTCTTTTTCCAAGACTTTAAGGTGAAACATTAAGTTGTTTACTTATGATCTTTCTAATTTCTTTTTTGTTTTTTTGAGGTAGGGTCTCACTCTAGGTCAGGCTGATCTGGAATTCACTATGTAGTCTCAGGGTGGCCTTGAACTCATGGTGATCCTCCTACCTCTGCCTCTCAAGTGTGAGGATTAAAGATGTGTGCCACCACACCCAGCTGCGATCTTCCTAATTTCTTTTACTTTTTTCAAATTTATTTTTTATTAACAACTTCCATGATTATAAAAACTATCCCATGGGAAAGAGTGCAGTTTGTCAATCATTCACCTGGTTGAGACCACTCCTAATCTAAGGACATGCTAAGGAGGTGTGAGGAGCAGTTAGTGGAGTAGTGAGATAACATGATACCCCTCCCTTGGAACAGTTGCTCACAGCCCCTCACTATGCAGTGTGTTCATGTTTGCTTGTTTTTGAGTTTTAATTCAGAAAGCATAACCAATTCCTCCCCGCCCCGCCCCACCCCTTCTTTATCTTCTTTGGATGCTAGCTGAAATCCTAAGCTTGCTTACCCTGATGCTATGGGGCTTTTCCACATTTTTCCTCAATAAATCTTTGAAATAAAAAAAAAAAAAAACTATCCCATGGTAATATCCTCCCTCCCCCCCCCCCACTTTCCCCTTTGAAACTCCATTCTCCATCAGTCTCGATTTTGATGTCATCATTTTTTCCTCTATTATGATGGTCTTGTGTAGGCAGTGTCAAGCACTGTGAATTCATGGATACCCAGGCCATTTTTTGTCTGGGGGAGCACGTTGTAAGGAGTCCTACCCTTCCTTTGGCTCTTACATTCTTTCTGCCACCTCTTCCACATTAGACTCTGAGCCTTAGAATGTGTGATAGAGATATTACAGTACTGAGCACTCCGGTCACTTCTTTCCAGCACCATGATGCCTTCTGAGTTGTCCCAAGGTCACTGCCATCTGAAAAGAAAAGATTCTGTACCAAAAGTGAGAGTAGCATTAATATAAGGTTATGAACATTAACAGAAATGCTTACTGGGCAGTTTGATGAGCATAGTATATACATTTAGCCAGACAGCAGCAGACATTACACCCCTAGGGCTCATGACTACTTCTGTTTTAAGTTTTTAGTGTCAAGGATATATTCCTTCCCATGGAGCGGGCCTCCAGTCCAATTAGAGGCTAGTTGGTTTCCACCATGACAGATGTACTACTATTGCACCCGTTGGCTCATTTAGCCTGAGTGGCCAAATATAAGGCTTGCAGTGTCCACTGATGAGTATCTTTTTAAATTTAATTTAATTGAATTTAATTTATTATATTTTTATTAACAACTTCCATGATTATAAAAAATACCCCATGGTAATACCCTCCCTCCCCCCACTTACCCCTTTGAAACTCCATTCTCCATCATATCCCCTCCCCATCTCAATCAGTCTTTCTTTTATTTTGATGTCACCATCTTTTCCTCCTCTTATGATGGTCTTGTGTAGGTAATGTCAGGCACTGGGAGGTCATGGATATCCAGGCCATTTTGTGTCTGGGGGGAGCACATTGTAAGGAGTCTTACCTTTCCTTTGGCTCTTACATTCTTTCCACCACCTCTTCCACAATAGACCCTGAGCCTTGGAAGGTGTGATAGAGATATTGCAGTGCTGAATACTCCTGTCACTTCTTTCCAGCACCATAATGCCTTCTGAGTCATCCCAAAGTTCTTCTTTCTGCCACCTCTTCTGCATTAGACCCTGAGCCTTGGAAGGTGTGATAGAGATACTGCAGTGCTGCGCTCCCCCTGGCAGGTAATGCTGAAGGGGGACCAGGCCTGCTGGTTCCTCCCAAGGGGTTGAGGAGGAGGGTGGGTGTTGACAGCCAGGAACACACCACCTAGCCGGGAGTCTTATGGAAGCAGAAACTCACCTTATTGTTACAGGCAGTTGTTCATATAATGTTGAGAATGAAGGCGGGGGATTTTAGGATGGGGTGAGATGTAAGGGCCAATAGCATTCTGCAACCTCTGAGATGATTGGTTCTAACTCTAACTTCCTGTGTGGAATTAGCAGGCCAGAGGCCATTTGGTGCCCTGCTGAGTCATAGCTGGCCAGAGGCAGTTTGTCAAACTTTAGCTAGACTCAGGAAGTTCCACTAGGCTTTACGTCCGGGCCTCTCAAGGCCCAACATTTCCCCCTTTTGTTTTTGTAAGAGCATTAGTTACCATGGCCCCTGTCTTAGGTTGTCCCCCTCTGGGGATCTTACCTGTCACTGGGTACCAGGTGTTTAGCTCACTGAGAACCCACCCCATGGCCTGTTTTAGGTTGTCTCAGTCAGTCTGAGATCTTACCCATCATTGGACACATGGAGGGCAGAGGAGGTGGCAGTGGGTCATTTGAGGAACTTAATTCCTGAATTGCCAGCCTGTGTTAATGTATCTCAACCTCATGAATTTTTATTGCCTCTAGTTGCTGGTGAATGAATTGTGTAATTTTGTTACTTACACAAAGCCCGACAGTGAAGATAAGAAGGAGAAAGAGGGGCCTGAGTATAGGGAGAAGGTAGGGTAAGAAGCCATGTAAGCCTATCCACAGTGGGTTGTCTTGAAGGTCCCACTGTTTCTTCTCCAGGTCCTCTTGAAGCCTTTTGATCTTGTCCTGAATGATTCCCAATCTATTGGCATAGAAACAGCATTTTTCCTGTAAAAACAAGCATATGCCTCCCTTTTCAGCCATTAATAGGTCTAGTCCCCTCCTGCTTTGTAAGACTACCTCAGCCAGGGAATCTAGCTGTTGTTGGAGATCAAGGATAGTGTTGGACACGGCTTTTATGTCACTGATATTCCTAACCCAACAAGTAGAGTCATATGGGCAACTGTAGTTTTATCACTGGTGATTATTGCAAGCAGCCGGGAAGGCCCAGATCGGAGGCAAAGCCAGCAATCCTCTGCAAGGAAGGGAATTGTTTGGTTTAGCAGGGTGAAGACCATTTTAGGAACAGTCCTCAGGGGTGGGACACTCCCTGGAGGGGTGTTTATCAGTGTCCCCTTGTTGGGGTAAATATTTGAGGTCCCTCTCTGGTATCCAAATGGGTCTTTTTTCATCTTGAGGGAAGACACATTCAAACCCTCTCCCTGCTGTGAGGAGTGGGTCTGGTCCTCTCCAGGCCCCAGTCAATAGGTCTCTCCATTTGACCTTGATCAAGCTGTATGTGACAGAGGATGACCAATGTTTTTGAAATGGAGACATTTTTTTCATTTCTAGAAAAATTTAAAATATTTAAGGTGAATAATGCTTTCTTTAGCTGATCATGGGTGGGGGGGGGCTAGTGATTTCCCCTTTTGTTTTTGTAATTGTGATTTAAGTGTTTGGTTATATCTTTTAATGACAGCTTGACCTCGAGGGTTATATGGAATGTCTGTGGCATGTGTAAGTTGCCACGTCTGGAGGAAACTTGTAAAGTTTTGACTTACAAAACAGGGGCCATTATCTGTTTTTACTTGATCAGGCAGCCTGAGAGTGGCAAAACATTGAAGCATATGACTAATGGCATGTTTAGATTGCTCCCTGGCATGTGCAGATGTCCAACAGGCATGGGAGAAAGTATCAACTGATAAAAAGATATATTTAAGTTTTCCAAAGGGGGAATAATGAGTAACATCTATTTGCCAAAGATGGTTGGGGCAAAGGCCCCAAGGGTTACTCTCAGAAGTTTGGAGGGGGGGAACGTGGAGGAAGGGTTGGCAAGACTTGCATATCCTAATAATCTTTTTAAGATTTTTATTTGGTATTTGGGGGAATCTTCATTTAAGGCCTCTCCAGTTGGTGTGGGTTAGGGAATGAAATTGGATAGCCTCTGAGACAGTGTGACAGTGAGCCGCAGAGGCCAGTTGATCGGCCAAGCTGTTTCCTTCAGACAGGAAACCTGGTAAATTTTGATGGCCTCGAAGATGTTGTATGAAGATAGGGTGGACTCTTTGTTTGAGTAGGGCACGAGCCTGGATCATTAAGAGGGATATAGGGTTGAAATCAAGTCTAATGTGAGATTTAATAAGAATAGGCAGTAGGTTTACCACATAGAGGCTGTTAGAAAATAAGGTGAATGGCTCCTGAATAGTATGTAGAGCCAGAACAACTGCAAAAACTCTTTGTACTGTGCTGATCCTTCTATTTCCTGAGAGATAGACTTGATGGGTTTAGGTTTGACCCCCAATTTAAAGGGGGGATACACAACCAGGGAAGCCCCCAGGAATCCCCCATCTGTAAAGGCAATGAGGAAGTCAGGGTTGGGTTGAGGTAGGAAAAGCCTGGGGGGGGGGTCTCCACTCCAACCTGGAAAAAGAGCTTATTTACTTATGAGGGCTACAATGGCAGTCGATGGTACCCAGGAACCCTTCAAGTGCCATAAAGACCCTTACATTATTTCTTTGGAGCCATGTGAAATCAGTTATCTTATACGGGGTAATACTGGAATGAGGCTCAATACCAAAGAGTCTAATGGCAGTTTCCCTTCCTTTAATGATGCAATCAGCTACTTGGTTACTTAAAGAATAGATCCTAGGAGCACCACCGATTGAGAGGTGAGTCCACTGAATAGGCTCGCCCTTTTGAGCCAACAGGGCAGTGGTCAGGGTCTCCCCAGGGAAAAGGTAGAGGGAAAGAGGGAGATCAGGGTTGAATCACTTGAGATTAGAGTTATCTATGGCCTCCTGGACTCTATGGAGGACTTGTCTCTGCCCAGGTATTAGGGTTACTTGGGACGAAAGATTAAGGCCCCTTAGTAGGTCGAATAAGGGGGATAATTCCTCAGTGGTTATAGGTATCCAGGGCCTCATCCAGTTAATTTCTCCCAAGAGCTTCTGGAGTTGGTGCAAGGTATAAGAATCCTGAATATAAAGTTGTGGTTTAACAAGTAAAACTGTATCTAGGGTAAGGATAGAGCCCAAGACCTTAAAGGGAGGCACAGTTTGAACTTTCTCAGGAACTACTTTAAAGCTGTGAGTATGAAGGACAGTTAGACATTGGTGGGTAAGGTCCTGGAGTGTGGAGGAATCTAGGCACCCAAGAATAATATATCCATGTAAATATAAAACAGGGTATTGGGGAGATTGATAAGAGAAGAGAAAATGGATGACAGGTAATGTTGACAAATGGGTGGGCTGTTATCCATGCCCTGAGGTAAGACAGTCCACTCAAATCTCCTATCTGGGCCACAAAAATTAACAGTGGGTACAGAGAATGCAAATTTTTCCATGTCTCCTGGATGGAGAGGGATAGAGAAGAAGCAATCTTTAATATCAATGATAGTAATATGGTATATATTGGGAATAGCTGGGATCCATGGGAGTCTCCATTGGGGGATTCCAAAGGGGATCATGTGTTCATTGATCTTCCTTAAATCATGTAAAAATCTCTAGGACCCATTAGGCTTTTTTTATGACAAAGACAGGAGAGTTCCAGGGACTAGTGGAGGGATGGATATGTCTGGCCTCCAACTGTTGATCAATAAGTATGTAGAGTTGGTGTAACTTAGAAGAAGGGAGAAGACACTGCTCAACCCATATAGGATCCCCCAGTCTCCACTGGATTTTAAATGGGGGGGGGGCTGGCCAGTGGCCCTTGGAATTGGGGGTGTTCATTGGAGTACTTTTATCTGAGTTGCTCAAAGTAAGGGTCATCTCTATAATTGGGATGACATTCCCTCCCTTCCTCAAACTATTGTTGATATTCTTTTTTATCTAACAAATCATTATAAAAGGCCTTATGGTCAGTAGTGATGAAAGCCTCGGCATCTCCAAGGATGTCTTGCCTCAGTAAGTTAGCAGTGAGCCCAGTCACCATGAGAGGGCAGACTTCTCCCCTGTCCCCACCTGGGTCAGTCCAAGGGGGCCATGTGTCAGTCTCCCAGGAGGTGGGCTGTCCACCAACTTCCAGCAGGGGAGGGCCAGGCACAAGCTGCCAGGAGGGGGCCACTTCCTCCTTTCTCAGGACCATTCAGTCCACTCCAGTGTCAAAGAGAAGTTTGAATCTTTTATTGCCAATATTTAAAATAATTTTGGGTCTAAGGATGGGGACCAGAGGGATGGTCCAATGGGCTTTGATGGTCTCTTTCCCCTTCTTTAATGGGGCTGGGGGGAGCCCCAGGAGAAGTTTAAAGGCTTTCCCTGTATGTCAAACTTTGACCGATACTCCCTAGCCCAATGAGACCCCTTTTTGCATTTAGGGCAGTGGGTGTGAGGGGCGTTGGTCATCCCCCTAGAGGGTGGGGGAGGCTTTGTCTTGTTGGGGCACTCCTTTTTAAATGGCCCTTGTCCCCGTACCTGTATCATGTTGATTTTTTTAGGGTTTAACTGTAATGCGCTGATTGTAGTGGCCAAATCTCTCTGTTTATTTTCCTGAAGGGTGGCAGCCATGGCCCTAGCCTGATGGGAGATAGTGCCAACGTCCTTGGTGTCTACAATCCATCTACTCATGGAGTTGTCCTTGAGACCCACACAGGCGAGACGGTGATCAGCCGTCATCCCTTCTCAGACCAACATTCTAGTAAGCTGATCCCGTAATGCCCCTGGGGGAAATTTTCTTTGGAGACTTTTTTCCACCCTATCTATGAATGTAGCCAAGTCCTCAGATGGTTTCTGAGTAATACCCATGGGGGGCGGGGATTCAGAAGGTCCCTCATCAAGCTTTTTCCATGCTGCCAAGCCCAGTGCCCTGACCTGGTCGGTATAGCCACCTGTTGAGTGCCTGTAGCATATTGATCAGAGATACCAGAGAGCATCCCAAAAGTTATCGGCACAGGGGGCTGTTGACTTTGGTTTTGTTCTGTCTGTGTACGGCACTCATCTTTTAAAAAGGCACACCACTTAATGTGTAGGGGACCCAACAAGACAGCCCTGACTAGATTTTTCCAATCTTGGGTTGAACAAGGTTGATGGGCAGGCACCTGTAACAGGGTCTCAGCCCAAGGAGAGTTAGGTGCATCCTCTGAGACCACCTTTTTAAGCTCCTTACTGTCCTGAGCTTCCCACGGATACCAGGCAGCAGGGCGATTGCCTCCACAATTTAAATTGATGGGAAATAAAAAAGGAGCTTTATTTTCTAATGGCTTGGCTGCCAAATATGAAGGAGGGACCAAGGGGATCCAGAAAGGGTCAGTCAATGGAGGTGGTGCAAGAGGTCTTTCAGAAAGCCAGGAGGCACTCTCAAAGGGATCGAGTGAGGGGTATAAATATGTACCCTTTTCTGGGGTTTTTAAAGCTGTATCTCTAGGAGGAGTAGCCAGATCAGGCTGTATACTATCTTTTTCCTCTGTCTTTTGTTTATGTTTGGTTGCAAGATTGTAGGGAGGACCCCTAAAGGGAGTATTTGACCCTTCTCCACATGTGCCTGACAAACAAGGGCCTCTACCCTATCCCAAGTGTCCCAATCAAAGAGATTTCCTTCTGGCAGCCATGGCGGCAGCTTAAGAAGGCAATCCCAGTTCTGTCGAGCCTGATTATCAGTTAAATTAAGCTCTCTACTCTTTAGGAGTGCACTGAGAGATTCTAAGGCAGGATTGGATTTAGAGGTAGCCTTTCCCATATTATAAAGTCAAGAGAGAAATGTCCATAAAATTAGGGCAATAGCAACCCACAGACACACGAGTACAACACAAACACAAGGATCCAAAAGATCGGTAAACATGCTGTACAAAAGCCGCCGATGCAGCTTGTCTGCGAACAGAAAGTGAAAGGAAAGAGAAAGAGAATGAAGAGATGTTGACAAGCAAGTACGGGTTATAGAAGCAAAGTTTAGCACATTAAATATGAAGACTGCCTCATAACTTATGAGGGTACACTCACCCGCACGCCAATTGACCTCCTCAACGAATGCCTCTCATGGGGCATTAGTCTGCCGGGTTCCCGTTGCCCCATGTTGGGCACCAGATGCCGGGCTCCCCCGGCAGGTAGTGCTGGGGGAGGACCAGGCCTGTGGGTTCCTCCCAAGGGGTTGAGAAGGAGGGTGGGTGTCAACAGCCAGGAACAAAACCACGGAGCCAGGAGTCTTGTCAAAGCAGGAACTCACTTTATTGTTACAGGCAGTTGTTTATATAATGTTGAAAACAAAGGTGGGGATTTTAGGATGGGGTGAGATGTAAGGGCCAATAGCATACCGTGACCTCTGAGATGATTGGTTCTAACTCTAATTTCCTGTGCAGAAGTAGCAGGCCAGAGGCCATTTGGCCCCTGCTGAGTCATAGATGGCTGGAGGCAGTCCGCCAAACTTTAGCAAGGCTCAAGAAGTTCCACTAGGCCTCACATCTGGGCCTCTCAAGGCCCAACATTACAGTACTGAGCACTGCGGTCATTTCTTTCCATCACCATGATAACTTCTGAGTTGTTCCAAGATCAATGTCATATGAAAAGAAAAGAGTCTCTACCAAAAGTGAGAGTAGCATTAATATAAGGGTGTGAACATTAACAGAAGTGCTTACTGGGCAGTTTGATAAGCATACTATATACATTTAGCCAGACAACAGCAGACGTTACAACCCTAGGGCTCATGACTACCCTTGTTTTAAGTTTTCAGTATCAGGGATATATTCCCTCCCATGGAGTGTGCCTCTAGTCCAATTAGAAGGCAGTTGGTTTCCCCCATAACAGATGTGCCACTATTGTACCTGTTGGCTCATTTGGCCTGGCTGGCCAAATATAAGGCTTGCAGTGTCTCCTGTTGAGTATCTTCACTGGTGATTTCTCTTTCCCCCATTTAACTGCATGCAGAATGGCTTCTTCCAGCTTTCTGTCAGCTAGTCTACATGGAGGAGGTTATCAGCTCAGCACCAGTAGGATTTCTCAGTGGCCCAAGCATGTGGAGCCTTCAGAAATAGGGTCTTACCATTTATTCCTGGTGGGAAACACAGGGCCTTGGCAATGGCCTATAATGTTTTGGGGACATCAGGGACAACAACTCACTGGAAGGTATCCCATCCCTGGCACTGAAAATTTTCTAGCAACAATCTATGGCTCCTGAGTTCTCCATCCAAAAAAGTAGGATTCCATATGATTTATTCATATCCTCTTAGATTTTGATTAGCCCTTCCACCACCTTTCCTTTACTAATCTCTTCCCCTGACCTCACTTTGGGTCTTTTCACCCCCATTAATCTATTATTCTACATATATATATATATCCCCTCCCTTCCATTCTCTTCCCTTTATATTTCTTTTCTAGTTTACTGGCCTTTGCTACTGAGTTTTCTTCCTACTCACACAGACGTCCAGTCATCTGTAGCTAGGATCCACATATGAGGGAGAACATGTCGTGCTTGGCTTTCTGGGCCTGGCTTACCTCCCTTAGTATAATCCTTTCAGATCCATCCATTTCCTAACTTCAGTTTTCCTTAGGGCTGAGTAGAACTCCATTGTATAAATGTGCCATATCTTCATTATCCACTCAACAGTTGAAGGACATCTAGGCTGGTTCCATTTCCCAGCTATTGTGAATTCATCAGCAATAAACATGGTTGAGCAAGTATCTCTAAGGTAATGAGATGAGTTCTTACGATATATGCTTAGGAGTGCTATAGCTGGGTCATTTGGTAGATCAATTTTTAGCTCTCTTAGGAACCTCCACACTGATTTCCACAATGGCTGGGCCATATTGCATTCCCACCAACAGTGTAGAAGAGTTCCTCTTCCCACATTCTTGCCATTATTTATGTTCATTTGTTTTCATAATGGTAGTCAGTCTGACAGGAATGAGATGGAATCTCAACATAGTTTTAATCTGCATTTCCCTGATGACTAGGGATGTAGAACATTTTTTCAGATGCTTATATGACATCCATATTTCTTCTTTTGAGAACTCTCTATTTAGTTCCATAGCCCATTTTTTAATTGGCTTGTTTGATTTCTTATTATTTAATTTTTTTTAGTTCTTTATATATCCTAGATATTAATCCTCTATGAGATGTATAGGTGGCAAAGATATTTTTCCCATTCTGGAGGTTGCCTCTGTGCTTTATTCACAGTGTCCTTTGCAGTGCAAAATCCTTGTAATTTCATGAGGTCCCAGCAGTTAATCTGTGGTTTTATTTCCTAAGCAATTGGGGTTATATTCAGAAAGTCTTTACCAAGGCCAATATGTTGAAGGGTTTCCTCTACTTTTTCCTCTAGCACTTTCAGAGATTCAGGTCTTTAATCAATTTGGACTTAATTTGTGTCCATGGAGAGAGAGAAAAATCTATTTTCATCCTTTATAGATACATATCCAATTTTCCCAGCACCATTTGCTGAAGAGGCTGTCTTTTCTCCAATGAGTATTTTTGGAATTTTTATCAAATATCAGGTGGCTATAGCTACCTGGACTTACATCTGGGTCCTCTATTCTGTTCCATTGATCTACATGTCTGCTTTTGTGCCAGTACTATGCTGTTTTTATTACTATGGTGTGGTGGTTTGATTCAGGTGTCCCCCATAAACTTAGGTGTTCTGAATGCTAGGTTCCCAGCTGATGGAGATTTGGGAATTAACGCCTCCTGGAGGGAGTGTATTGTTGGGAGCGGGCTTATGGGCTTTATAGCCAGTTTCCCCATGCCAGTGTTTGGCACACCCTCCTGTTGCTGTGGTCCATCTTATGTTGGCCAGGGGGTGATGTCCACCCTCTGCTCATGCCATCGTTTTCCCCTGCCATCGTGAAGCTTCCCCTCGAGCCTGTAAGCCAAAATAAACCTCTTTTTCCCAGAAGCTACTCTTGGTTGGGTGATTTCTATCAGCAATGCAAACCGGACTGCAACAGTAAAGTGGTACCAGAAGTGGGGTTGCTGCTAGACACCTGACTATGTGGCTTTGGCCTTTTGGAGCTGATTTTCAAGAGGAATGTGGGAGGAAGTTGAAACCTTGGCCTAAGAGATTCCTTGCAGTGCTGTAAGTACAGCTTGATGGTCTATCCTGGTCAGAGCTGAAAGACCTGAAGGCAGTAAGAACTATGGACTCTGAGGTTTGGCTTATGAGGGTGAGAAAGAGCCTTTGCCTGGACTGGGCTAGCAGTTTGTGTGAGAAACTTGCTCTTATGCCTGTGTCCTGAGAAGTTGTGCAGGGTTGCTTTGCGTAGAAATGAACTGGTGTGAGCAGAGGAATATGGCACAGAAAGAAAAATCTTTGGATGAACTATTGCCCGTTCAGCTGCAACTGAAAGATTACAACCTTTGAGACGGGTTAGCTGACCTGTGCTGGGGCAACAAGAAGAATGTAGACTCTTTTGAAAGGGCCTGAGTGCTCAAGGAGTGTCCTGTTCTTCAAAGTCTGCTTTATTCCCCCCTGGATTAACAAATTGGCACCCTACCTGGTATTGTGGAGTATAAGAAATGCTGGAAAGAGGGTCATTGAGTTTGCAACATGGTCTTGTGTTTTGGAAATGGCCATGGGCAGTGTGAAGCAGGTTTGCTGGTTGCCTGCATAGAGACCCCATGGGGCCATGAGGATGAACCGTGGATTGCAGTGGAGACCCAGGGGAGATGCCGGGACCACGAGATGGCTGCCAAGGAGCTGCCGGCCCCGATGAAGTTTCCCAGGACTGTGAGTAGCCTAGCTGGAGGGGCGGAATTGGAATGCCAGAGACTTGTTGCTGGTTAGAATTATCGGACTTGAAGATTTGTCACTGGCTAGAGTTGCTGGACTTGAAGCTACAGAGTTTGATGTTTGCCCTGGATGTTTTAAATCTTGTATTGGTTGAATGTTTCTTTGCTCTGCCCAATGTCATCTTTTGCAGTGTGAATATTTATTCTGTGCCATTATGGGTTTTTTGAGGTTATTTTTTGGTATTAAGGCTCAGTTAAAATATCTTGAGCTATGGGGATGTATGAACATCATTGGAATTGATAAAAACTATGGGGACTTTTAAAGTCAGAGTGAATGCATTATATTTTACATCATGTATGGATATCAGTTTATGGGGGCCAGGGGCGGAATGTGGTGGTTTGATTCAGGTGTCCCCCATAAACTTAGGTGTTCTGAATGCTAGGTTCCCAGCTGATGGAGATTTGGGAATTAATGCCTCCTGGAGGGAGTGTATTGTTGGGAGCGGGCTTATGGGCTTTATAGCCAGTTTCCCCATGCCAGTGTTTGGCACACCCTCCTGTTGCTGTGGTCCATCTTATGTTGGCCAGGGGGTGATGTCCACCCTCTGCTCATGCCATCGTTTTCCCCTGCCATCGTGAAGCTTCCCCTCGAGCCTGTAAGCCAAAATAAACCTCTTTTTCCCAGAAGCTACTCTTGGTTGGGTGATTTCTACCAGCAATGCAAACCGGACTGCAACATATGGCTCTGTAGTATAGGCTAAAACCAGATATGGTGATACCACCAGTCTTATTTTTGTTTCTCAGCATTATTTTAGATATTCAAGGTTTTTTGTGATTCCAAATGAAGTTTTGGATAGTTTTTTTTCTATTTCTGTGAATAATGCCATTGGAATTTTGATAGGGATTGCATTAAATGTGTAGATTGCTTTCGGTAAGATTGCCATTTTCACAATATTGATTCTTCCAAACCAGGAACAAGGGATGTTTTTCTATTTCCTAGTGTCTTCTGCAATTTATTGCTTGAGTGTTTTAAAGTTTTTATTGTAGAGATCCTTTACTTCTTTGGTTATGTTTATTCCAAGGTACTTTATTTTCTTTGATGCAATTATGAATGGGAATGATTCTCTGATTTCATCCTCTGTGTGTTTGTTATTAGCATATAGGAAAACTACTGATTTCTGTGTATTTATTTTGTATCCTGTGACATGGCTGTAGGTGTTTATCAGCTCTAACAGTTTGCTCGTAGAGTCTTTATGGTCCTTTATATATAGAATCATGTCATCAGTAAATAATGATAACTTGATTGTTTCCTTTCCAATTTGTATCCCTTTTATGTGCATCTCTTGCCTTGTTGCTATGGCTAAGACTTCTAGTACTATATAAAATAAAAGTGGGGACAGTGGATACCCTTGTCTTGTTCCTGATTTTAGTGTAAGCTTCCCATTTTTCCCCATTTAGTAATATGTTGGCTGTAGGCTTGTTATAAATAGCTTTTCTCATATTGAGATATGTTCCTTCTATTCCCAGTCTCTGTAGGACTTTTTATCATGAAGGGTTGTTGGATTTTGTCAAATGCTTTTTCTGCATCTAATGAGACAACCATGTGATTTTGTCCTTTAGTGCCTTTATATCATGTATTACATTTATTGATTTGTGTATATTGAATCATCCCTGTATCTCTGGGATAAAGCCTACTTGGTCAGGGTGAATGATCTTTCTGATATATTCTTTTATTCTGTTTGCCAATATATATATTTTTAAATTTTATTTATTTATTTATTTATTTGAGGGCAATAGACATAGAGAGAAAGACAGATAGAGGGAGAGAGAGAGAATGGGCGTGCCAGGGCTTCCAGCCTCTGCAAACGAACTCCAGACGCGTGCACCCCCTTGTGCATCTGGCTAAGGTGGGACCTGGGGAACTGAGCCTCGAACCGGGGTCCTTAGGCTTCACAGGCAAGTGCTTAACCACTAAGCCATCTCTCCAGCCCATGTTTGCCAATATTTTGTTGAGAATTTTTGCATCTATGTTCATGAGAAAGACTGGTTTTTAATTTTCTTTTTTTGTTCTATCTCTGCCTGGTTTTGGTATCAAGGTGATGCTGCCTTCATAGAAGGAGTTTGGTAGGCTTCCTTCTTTTTTTTCTTTTCTTTTCACAATTTTTATTAACATTTTCCATGATTATAAAAAAATCCCATGGTAATACCCACCCTCCCCAGCTTCCTTCTTTTTTATGGAAAAGCTTAAGAAGCAATGGTGTTAGTTCTCCCCTGAAGGTCTGGTAAAATTTGGCAGTGAATCCATCTGGGCCTGGGATTTTTTTAGTTGAGAGATTTTTTTTAAAATTTTATTTATTTATTTATTTATTTATTTATTTATTTGAGAGAGACAGACACAGAGAGAAAGACAGATAGAGGGAGAGAGAGAGAATGGGCGCGCCAGGGCTTCCAGCCTCTGCAAACGAACTCCAGACACGTGCGCCCCCTTGTGCATCTGGCTAATGTGGGACCTGGGGAACCGAGCCTCGAACCGGGGTCCTTAGGCTTCACAGGCAAGCGCTTAACCGCTAAGCCATCTCTCCAGCCCAGTTGAGAGATTTTTGATAACTGCTTGGATCTCTGTACTTGTTATAGGTCTATTTAAGTGATTAATCTCATCTTGATTTAATTTAGGTAGGTCATATAAATCAAGGATCATCCATTTCTTTCAGATGTTCATACTTGGTGGAGTATATCTTTTTATAGTATGTACCTGTGACTTTTTGAATTTCTCTGGTATCTGTTGTGATGTTGCCTTTTTCATCACTAATTTTATTAATTTGTGTCTCTTCTCTCTTTCTTTTGGTCTGATTTGCTAAGGGTTTATTAACCTTGTTTATCCTTTCAAAGAACCAACTCTTTGTTTCATTGATTCTTTGGATTATTTTCTTGGTTTCTATTTAATTAATTTCTGTCCTAATCTTTATTATTTCTTCTTGTCTACTGGTTTTTGGTTTGCCTTGTTCTTGTTTTCCCAAGGCTTTAAGGTGAAGCATTAGGTCATTTACTTGTGACCTTTCTAATTTTTTTTTTTTTTTTTTTTGAGGTAGGGTTTAACTCTAGCCCAGGCTGACCTGGAATTCACTATGGAGTCTCAGGGTGGCCTCAAACTCATGGCGATCCTCCTACCTCTGCCTCCTGAGCGCTCGGATTAAAGGCATGTGTCACCATGCCCAGCTTCTAATTTCTTAATATAGGCACTTAAAGCTATAAATTTACCTCTTAGGACTGCCTTCATTGTGTCCCAGAGATTTTGGTATGTTGTGTTCTCATTATCATTTGACTCTGAATTTTTTTTTTTGTTGTTGTTGTTTTTATTTATTTATTTGAGAGCAACAGACAGAGAGAGAAAGAGGCAGATAGAGAAAGAGAAAGCAAGAATGGGCGTGCCAGGGCCTCCAGCCACTGCAAACGAACTCCAGATGTGTGCACCCCCTTGTGCATCTGGCTAACATGGGTCCTGGGGAACCAAGCCTCGAACCGGGGTCCTTAGGCTTCATAGGCAAGCACTTAACCGCTAAGCCATGTCTCCAGCCCTGATTCTGAATTTTTTAATTTCCTTCTTGATTTTTTCATTGACCCATTCATCATTTAGTAGTGTATTGTTTAGTTTCCATGATTTTGTGTATGCTCTATTGTGGTCAGATAGAATGCGAGGAATTATTTCAATTTTCCTGTTGTTAAGATTTGCTTTGTGTGTTAATATATGGTCTATTTTAGAGAATGTTCCATGGGCTACTGAAATGAATGTATATTCTGCAGCATTTGGATGAAATGTCCTGTATATATCTGTTAGGTCCATTTCTTCTATGACCTCATTTAATCCAGATGCCTCTGTGTTTATTTTATCCCGGGATGATCTGTCAATTGATGAGAGTGGGGTGTTGAAGTCACCCACTAACACTGTGTTTGGTGTTATCTGTGACCTTAGTTCTAATACCATTTGTTTGATGAAGTTGGGAGCCCCCATGTTAGTGCATATATGTTTAGGATTGTAATGTCCTCCTGTTGGAGTGTGCCCTTAATCAATATAAAGTGACCTTCCTTATTTTTCATAACTAATGTTGGACTGAACTCTACCTTGTCAGATACTAGGATAGCAACTCCTGCTTGTTTTCTAGGCCCATTTTCTTGAAACACCATTTTCTGACCTTTCACCCTAAGATAGTGCCCATCCTTTGTAGAAAGGTGGGCTACTTGGAGGCAACAAATTGAAGGATCCTGCTTTTTTTTTTTTTTTTTTTAGTTTTTTTTGAGGTAGCATCTCACACTCGCTCAGGCTGACCTGGAATTCACTATGTAGTCTCAGGGTGGCCTTGAACTCATGCAATCCTCCTACCTCTGTCTCCCAAGTACTGGCATTAAAGGCATGTGCCACCATGCTCGGCCTAGGACCCTGCTTTTTAACCCAGTCTGCAAACCTATGCCTTTTGGTTGGGGCATTGCGGCTGCTGATATTAACAGATATTATTGAAAGGTATGTGTTTATTTTTGCCATCTTCCGGTTTTACCTTTGCTCTCTTGTGTTAACTAGTATTTGAACATGGTTTATTTTTTTTCCAGCTTCCTTATATATGTGTTTTCCATTCTTTTCAGCATGGAGGATTCTTTCAAGTATTTTCTGTAGAACTAGTTTTGTCTTCAAATACTCCTTTAGTCTGCTTTTGACATGGAATGTCCTTATTTCTCCGTCTATTTGAATGGATAGCTTTGCAGGATAAAGTAACCTTGGTTGGCAGTTGTTATCTTTCAGAACTTGGGATACATCACTCTAAGCCCTTTTGGCTTTTAAAGTTTGTGTTGAGTAATCTATTGTGATCCTGATGGGCTTGCCTTTGTAGGTAACTTGATTTTTCTCTCTAACTGCTTTCAATATTATTTCTTTGGTTTGTGTGTTTGGTAGTTTGATTATAATATGGCAGGGAGAGGTTCTTTTCAGGTTTTGTCTGGTTGGTGTTCTAAAGGATTCCTGTATCTGCACTGGCACCTCTTCCCAATTTGGGGGAAGTTTTCTTCTATGATTTTATTGAAAATGCCTTAATCCTGACAACAAGAAGGTTAAGATTTCTGGTCTGTTGAGGGTTCCAAGTCAGCTTGTGACCAAGTGAGACCCTTCCCTAATGTATAACAGAAGAGGAAACAAAGCCAGTAGAAATCAAGATGAAACAAATAACAAGTCCAAAATATAGCTTATTTAAGAACCGCAAATCTCAGAATTAAACAGCCACCATGTCGAGCAAAAAAGCAAAGACCAAGACCACCAAGAAGCGCCCGCAGCGCACCACGTCCAACGTGTTTGCCATGTTTGACCAGACCCAGATCCAAGAGTTCAAAGAGGCCTTCAACATGATCGACCAGAACAGAGATGGCTTCATCAACAAGGAAGACCTGCACGATAGGCTTGCCTCACTAGGGAAGAATCCCACTGATGCATACCTGGATGCCATGATGAATGAGGCCCCGGGGCCCATCAACTTCACCATGTTCCTCACCATGTTTGGTGAGAAGTTAAATGGCACAGACCCTGAGGACGTCATCCACAATGCTTTCGCCTGCTTTGATGAAGAAGCAACTGGCACCATCCAGGAGGATTACCTGAGGGAGCTGCTGACCACCATGGGCGACCGCTTTACCGACGAGGAGGTGGATGAGCTGTACAGAGAAGCTCCCATCGACAAAAAGGGGAATTTCAACTACATCGAGTTCACGCGCATCCTCAAACACGGAGCGAAAGACAAGGATGACTGAGCGCGCGAGCTGCAAGCTGCCCTGCTCCCCTTCCTCCCGCCCTGCTACTTCAGCCACTCGGCCCTCATAGAAGCTGCGCATGGAGCCTCGCCTCACAGCTTTGCTTTCTCCTGCTTCCTCTTGATGTATTTATTCCAGACCTTTCCGCCACTTTGCATTTGTATAATCAGACTGAAAATGGGGATGAGGTTGTAAATTGTATTGAAAATGTGATGCGAATAAAAATCAACAAATGTGAAAGCCCAGGAAAATATATCCATATTTCTGGTTTTGCTGGATTTTTACATTTTTATATAATAAAAATGCTATTTTGAAGTAAAGATGAAAAAGAAAAAAAAGAATGGCAAATCTGACCATCCATCAGATTTAACATATAATTTATCCTGATATGGAACGTGCAATTAGCACTTCTGGTCCAGGCCTATACACCAGGTTTATTAGGTGGGTACTGACCTAGTGTAATCCTGGTTACTTTTTGGGATGATTTTGATCTCATTTATGTTGTGCTCCTTCTTGGGTCCCTCTTTGGTGCACTGTGGGTTCAAGTAGGCTGGCTGTGTTGCTGGATCGCTGCTCTGGTCGCTGGTGCTGGGTGCTGTGAGCTCCCTCAGTTGGTCTCTGCTGCTTGCTGGCACTTGCAGGGGTGGTGGTTTGGGGGTGGCTGTCAATGGTGGCTCTAGTTCTCTCACTGGTCCATGCGATGTATTTTTCAGTTTCCATGACTTGTGTGTGCTCTATAGCTTTTCTTGCTATTGATTTGTACTTTGATACCATTGTGATCAGTTAGAGTACAAAGAATTATTTAAATTTTCCTGTATTTTTTAAGATTTGCTTTGTGTTCTAATACATGGTCTATTTTACAGAATGTTCCATTTGCTACTGAAAAGAAAGTATTCTGTAGAATTGGGTGAAATGTTCTATAGATATGTTAGGTCCATTTGTTCTATGACTTCATTTAGTCCAGATGTCTTTGTTTATTTTTTGCCAGGATGGCCTGTCAATTGATGAGAGTGGAGTGTTGAAGTCACCCACTACAATGTTTGGTATTTTCTGTGACCGTAGTTCTAATAGTGTTTGGTTGATAAAATTGGGACCCCCCCATGTTAGGTGCATATGTTTAGGATGGTAATGTCCTTGAGTTAAATTGTTACTTTATTTATTTATTTTGATTTTTCAAGGTAGGGTCTCACTGTAGCTCAGGCTGACCTGGAATTCACTTTGTAGTCTCAGGATAGCCTTGAACTCACAGCAGTCATCCTACCTCTGCCTCCCAAGTGCTGGGATTAAAGGTGTGTGCCACCACACCCAGCTGAATTGTTCCTTTAATCAATATAAAGTGACGATTGCAGTCAGCTTCCAATTGCTGGCAGAAATCACCTAACCAAGAGCAGCTTGTGGGAACAAAGATTTATTTTAGCTTGTAGACTTGAGGGAAGCTCCATGATGGCAGGGTAAATGACATGAGCAGAGGGTGGACATCACCCCCTCGCCAACATCAGGTGGACAACAGCAGTAGGAGAGTGGGCCAAACACTGTCAGGGGGAAACTGGTTATAATACCCATAAGCCCGCCCCCAACAATACACTCCCTCCAGGAGACGTTAATTCCCAAATCTCTATCAGCTGGGAACCTAGCATTCAGAATACCTAAGTTTATAGGGGACACCTGAATCAAACCATCACATTCTGCCCCTGCCCCCATAAATGGATAACCATACATGATATAAAATACAATTCATTCATCCAACTTTAAAAGTTCCCATAATTTTTATGAATTCCCAATGATGTTCAAACATCCCCATAATCTAAGATCTTTTAATTGAGCCATGATACCAAAAACTATAATGGCACAGAATAAACATTCACTCTGCAAAAGATGGCATTAGGCATAGCAAAGAAACATTTAGCCAATACAAGATTTAAAACAACCAGGGCAAACATCAAACTCTGTATCTCCAAGTCCAACAACTCTAGTCAGTGACAAATCTCCAAGTCTGATCATTATAACCAGCAACAAGTCTCTGGAGTTCCAATTCTGCCCCTCCAGCTAGGCTACTCACAGTCCTGGAAAACCTCACCAGGGCCGGCAGCTCCTTGGCAGCCATCTCATGGTCCTGGCATCTCCACTGGGTCTCCACTGCAAGCCACATCCTCATGGCTCCATCAAATCTCCATGCAGGCAACTAGCAAACCTGCTTCACACTGCCCATGGCCATTTCCAAAACACAAAACCATGTTTAAAGGCTGGGGAAATGGCTTAGCAGTTAAGGCATTTGCCTGCAAAGCCTAAGGACTCTGTGGGTTTGATTCACCAGGACCCACATAAAGCCAGATGGACAAGGGGGCACATGTGTCTGGAGTTTGTTTCCAGTGGCTAGACACCCTGGTGTGCCCATCTCTCCCCTCTCTCTCTCAAATAACTAAATAAATTAAAGCTCATTCTCACCCTTACAAGCCAAACGTCACAGTCCATAGTTCTTACTGCATTCAGGTCTTTCAACTCTGAACAGAATAGTCCATCAAGCTGTACTTACAGCACTGCAAGGCATCTCTTAGACCAAGGGTTCAAATCCTTCCACATTCCTCTTGAAAACCAGCTCCAAAAGGCCAAAGCCACACAGTCAGGTGTCTAGCAGCAATCCCACTCCTCAGTACCATTTTATGTTGCAATCAGGTTCACATTGCTGGTAGAAATCACCCAACCAAGAGCAGCTTCTGGGAAAAAGGTTTCTTTTGGCTTACAGGCTTGAAGGGAAGCTCCACAATGGCAGGGGAAAATGATGGCATGAGCAGAGGATGGACATCACCCCTGGCCCACATAAGGTGGACAACAGTAACAGGAGAGTGTGCCAAACACTAGCAAGGGGACACTGGCTATAACACTCATAAGCCCACCCCCAACAATACACCACCTCCAGGAAGCAATAATTCCCAAATCTCCATCAGCTGGGAACCAAGTATTCAGAACACCTAAGTTTATGGGGGACACCTGAATCAAACCACCACAGGGAAACTGGCTATAATACACATAAGCCCTCCCCTGACAATACACTGCCTCCAGGAGGTGTTAATTCCCAAATCTCCATCAGTTGGGACCTAGCATTCAAAACACCTAAATTTATGGGGGCACCTTAATCAAACCACCATAGGGACCTTCTTTATCTTTCATAATTAAGGCTGGTTTGAATTCTATCCTGTCAGATATTAGGATAGCAATACCTGCTTGTTTGCTAGGCCCATGTGCTTAAAATGCCATTTTCCATCCTTTCACCTTAAGATCGTGTCTTTTATGGAGAGAGGCAGCAAACAGAATCCAGTCTGCAAGCCTATGTCTTTTGGTTGGGGTATTGAGGCCACTGATATTGAATTATAATTGAAAGGTATATATTTATTCTCACCATTCTATTTTTTTTTTGTAGTGCTTCTTGTTTTCCCTTTAGTCTTTTGTATTAACTATTATTTGAGTATGGTTTATTTTTCATGTTTCCTCATATGTGTGCTTTGCTTTCTCTTCAGCGTGGAGGATCCCTTCAAGTATTTTCTATAGAGCTGGATTAATGGTCATATATTCCTTTAGTCTGTTTTTGTTGTGGAATGTCCTTATTTCTCCATCAATTTAGATAGATAGCTTTGCTGGATAAAGTAGTCTTGATTGACAATTGTTCTCTTTCAGAACTTGGGATACATCATTCCAGGCCCTTGTGGCTTTTTAAGTTTGTGTTGAGTAATCTGCTGTGATCCTGATGGGTTTGCCTTTTTAAGTAACTTGATGTTTCTCTCTTACTCCTTTCTTTGGTTTGTGTGTTTAGTAGTTTCATCGTAATATGGCAAGGAGAGGTTCTTTGTCTGAATCTGTACTGGCATCTCTTTCCCTAGTTATGGGAAATTTTCTTCCATGAGTTTGTTAAAAATACCTACTATGCCTTTGGAGTGAAATTCTTCTCTTTCTACTATGCCATGAATTTTTCTCTTAAAATTTTTAGCATATTAACTGATTTATTTATGAGACAGAGAGTGAGTGAAAAAGGCAGATACAGAGAAAGCGAATGGGTACATCAGGTCCTCCAGCTGCTGCAAACAAATTCCAGATACATCGCCACCTTGTACATCTGTCCTGGGGAATCAAACCTGGGTCCTTTGGCTTTGCCTTAACTTCTAAACCATTGTTTCAGCCCTGCCCTGAATTCTTATGTTTGATCTATTCATAGTGTCCTAAATATCTTGAAATTCCCATCCATGCCTTCCTATTAGCTTGTCTTTCTCTTTGTTGAAGTGTATTAGATCTGCCACTTGGTCTTTTAGTTTAAATATTCTGTTCTCTCCATCCATTCTATTGGTGAGACTTTCTACAGAATTTGTTTCTTTGAGGTAGGGTCTTGCTATAGCCCAAGCTGACCTAGAATTAATTCTGTAGTCTCAGGCTGGCCTTGAACTCACAGCAATCCTCCTACTTCTGCCTCCTGAGTGCTAGGATTAAAGATGTGTGCCACCACACCCAGCTTGTACAGATTTTTTTTTTTTTTTGGCTTACTGTGTTTTTCATTTCTAGTATTTCTGATTGTTTTTTCTTCAGTATTTCTATTTCCTTACTCATAGCTTGTATTGACCTCTGTTGTAGTCAGGTTCACAATGCTGGCAGAAATCACCTAACCAAGAGCAGCTTGTGGGGGAAAAAAAAAGAGGTTTATTTTGGCTTACAGGCTTGAGGGGAAAGCTCCATGATGGCAGGGAAAATGATGTCATGAGCAGAGGGTGGATATCACCCCCTGGCCAACATAAGGTGGACCATAGCAACAGGAGAATGTGTCAAACACTGGCAAGGGGAAACTGGCTATATCACTCATAAGCCCGCCGCCAACAATACACTGCTTGCAGGAGGTGTTAATTCCCACATCTCCATCAGCTGGAGAATCCAGCATTCAGAACACCTAAGTTTATGGGGGACACCTGAATCAAACCACCACATTCTGCACCTGGCTCCCATAAACTGATATCCATAGATGATGTAAAATACAATGCATTCAGTCCATCTTTAAAAGTTCCCATAGGGGCTAGAGAGATGGCTTAGTGGTTAAGCGCTTGCCTGTGAAGCTGAAGGATCCCGGTTCGAGGCTCGGTTCCCCAGGTCCCACCTTAGCCAGATGCACAAGGGGGCGCACGCGTCTGGAGTTCGTTTGCAGAGGCTGGAAGCCCTGGCGCACCCATTCTCTCTCTCTTCCTCTATCTGTCTTTCTGTGTCTGTCACTCTCAAATAAATAAATAAATAAAATTAAAAAAATATTTAAAAAGTTCCCATAGTCTTTATCAATCCCAATGATATTCAAACATCCCCATAATCCAAGATATTTTAACTGAGCCATAATACCAAAAATCCTCCCCCCCCCACAAAAAACCCATAAGGCACAGAATAAACATTCACACTGCAAAAGATGGCACTGGGCATAGCAAAGAAATATTCAGCCAATACAAGATTTAAAACAATCAGAGCAAAACAAACATCAAACTCTGTAGCTTCAAGTCCAACAACTCTAGTCAGTGACAAATCTCCAAGTCTGATAATTCTAACCAGCAACAAGTCTCTGGCATTCCAATTCTGACCCTCCAGCTAGGCTACTCACAGTCCTGGGAAACTTCACCGGGGCCGGCAGCTCCTCGGCAGCCATCTCATGGTCCCGGCATCTCCACTGGGTCTCCACTGCAATTCACAGCTCATCTTCATGGCTCCATTGGGTCTCCATGCAGGCAACCAGCAAACCTGCTCCACACTGCCCATGGCCATTTCCAAAACACAAGACTGTGTTGTAAACTCAATGGCCCTCTCTTTCCTGCATTTCTTATACTCCACAATACCAGGTAGGGTGCCAATTTGTTAATGGGGGTGGGGGGGAAATAAAGCAGACTTTGAAGAACAGGACACTCCTTGAGCACTCAGGCCCCTTCAAAATAGTCTACATTCTTCCTGTTGCCCCAGTACAGGTCAGCTGGCTCAATATCAATAGTTGTTATCTCTCAATTTGCAGCTGAATGAGCAGAAGTTCACCCAGAGATTTTTCTCTCTGTGCCATATCCCTCTGCTCACTCCAGTTCATTTCTACACAAAGCAGCCCTGCACAGCTTCTCACACAAACTGCTAGCTCCGTCCAAGCAAAGCTCTTCCTCATCCTCATAAACCAAACCTCAAAGTCTATAGTTCTTACTGCATTCAATTCTTTCAACTCTAACCAGAACAGTCCATCCAGTTGTATACAGCACTGCAAGGTGTCTCTTAGGCCAAGGTTTCAAATCTTTCCACATTGCTCTTGAAAATCAGCTCCAGAAAGGCCAAAACCACACATTGGGTATCTAGCAGCAACCCCACTCCTTGGTACCACTTTACTGTTACAGTCAGGGTTTGCATTGCTGACAGAAATCACCTAACCAAGAGCAGCTTGTGGGGTGGAAAAAAAAAGGGGGGGTTATTTTGGCTTACAGGCTCGAGGGGAAGCTCCATGATGGCAGGGAAAATGATGGCATGAGCAGAGGGTGGACATTATCCCCTGGCCAACATAAGGTGGACCATAGCAACAGGAGAGTGTGTCAAACACTGGCATGGGGAAACTGGCTATAACACCATAAGCCTGCCCCCAACAATACACTGCCTCCTGGAGGTGTTAATTTCCAAATCTCCATTAGCTGGGAACCCAGCATTCAGAACACCTATGTTTATGAATCAAACCACCACATGCTCCTTATTTCATTAAGTTGGTTTCCTTTGTTCTCCTTCAGGAGGTTTTTTTTTTTATTATTCCTTTGAAATTTCTTTTTTTTTTTTAATTTTTTTTTGTTCATTTTTTATTAATTTATTTGAGAGTGACAGAGAGAGAGAAAGAGACAGAGAGAATGATTGAGAAATGGCACGCCAGGGCTTCCAGTCACTGCAAACGAACTCCAGACACGTGTGCCCCCTTGTGCATCTGGCTAACATGGGTCCTGGGGAACCGAGCCTCGAACTGGGGTCCTTAGGCTTCACAGGCAAGCGCTTAACCGCTAAGCCATCTCTCCAGCCCTCCTTTGATTTCTTTGAACATACTATAATCATTCTTTCGAATCTTTGTAGGGCATTTCATCTAAATCATTCTCACTGGCAGTCATTTTTGATGGATTTATGATTTTAGGTGAAGTTATATTGTCTTAATTTGTGTGTGTGTGTGTGTTTCTTGTAGAAGATTTTGCATCCTGGGTTAATTTGATGCTTAGGTTTTCTAATTATCTTCAATATTCTTAGACATGTAAATCTGACTTTATATGTCTTCAGGATATGAGTTTAAGGTACCAGATGTGGCTCTTACTCCTAAAGTAAACAGCAGAAGGGACTCTTAAGTGTTGGGTTTGCCTGCTATGCAAGTATTCTAGTAGGCTGAGTAGAGCAAAATAGGGACTAATTCTAAAATTCAACTGAGCAATATACGCACTCAATCAAAACCAGCACGGATTGCTGGGTATGGTAGCCCATGCCTTTAATCCCAGCACTCAGGAGGCAGAGGTAGGAGGATTGCCATGAGTTCAAGACCATCCTGAGAAAAAAGAGTGAATTCTAGGTAAACCTGGGACTGAGTGAGTCCCTGCCCCCAAGAATGACAGAAGAAAAAGTCAAAGGAACTATAAATCAGAAAGCAACAAAGAAAAATCTCAAAATACAGTTTATTTAAGAATGGCAAGCTGGGTGTGGTGGCGCACACCTTTAATCCCAGCACTCGGGAGGAAGAGGGAAGAGGTAGGAGGATTGCAGTGAGTTTGAGGCCACCTTGAGACTACATAGTGAATTCCAGGTCAGCCTGGGCTAGAGTGAGACCCTACCTAGAAAAAAAAAAAAAAGAATGGCAAAGCTGGGCTGGAGAGATGGCTTAGTGGTTAAGGCCTGCGATGTCTAAAGATCCAGGTTCAATTCCCCAATACTCACATAAGCCAAATGTGCAAAGTGGCAGATGCAACTGGAGTTCGTTTGTAGTGGCTCTAGGCCCTGGTTTACCCATTCTCTCTCTCTGCCTCTTTCTTAGCAGTTAGGGCATCCAGGTTGGACTCCCCAGGACCCACATAAACCAGATGTACAAGGTGGCACATGTGTCTGGAGTTTGTTTGCAGTGGCTGATGGCCCTGACATGCCCATTCTCTCTGTCTGCCTCTTTCTCTCTTCCCCTCTGTTTCTCAAATAAATAAATAAAATAAAGTATTGAAAAAAAAATAATTAGGTGTGATGGCACAAGCCTTTAATCCCAGCACTCTGGAGGCAGTGCAAAATCTTTGTAATTTCATTAGGTCCCAGTGGTTAATCTGTGGTTTTATTGCCTGAGCAATTGGGGTTGTATTCAGAAAGTCTTTGCCAAGACCAATATGTTGAAGGGTTTCCCCTACTTTTTCCTCTAGCAGTTTCAGAGTTTCCAGTCTGATGTTAAGGTCTTTAATCCATTTGGACTTAATTCTTGTGCATGGCGAGAGAGAAGAATCTATTTTCATCCTTCTGCAGATATATATCGTTTTCAAAACACCATTTGCTGAAGAGGCTGTCAAGAAGAGGGATTCTTTACTTGCTTCCGACAGAGAGTAAAGCCTGGAGTTTGAGGTATGCAGGGGCCCGCTTAAGCTCCCTTTGGAGCGTGATAGTATTTCTGGGCTTCTGAATTCTTGGGCCTTTCAGTACCAGAGCTGCACAGCGGGTCCCTGCGGTCCTCTTCCTCAGCAGCTGCTCAGCTGGCCTCTGCTATTGTCTTCTTCAGTTTTTTTTTTTGTTTGTTTGTTTGCTTTTTAGTTTTTTGAGGTAGAGTCTCACTCTAGCTCAGGCTGACCTGGAATTTACTCTGGAGTCTCAGGGTGGCCTTGAACTCTCAGTGATCCTCCTACCTCTGCCTCCCGAGTACTGGGATCAAAGGCGTGTGTCACCACGCCCAACTTCCGTCAGGTTTTTGACTGCAAGGAGGCTGGTGTGAGTGGACAGTACCCAACCTGGGTTCTGCTCCTGTGACTCAGGCTCACAGCTCTTCCCAGAGACCAGGACTGGGACCAAGACCAGTGCTGGGGCAGGAGGAGATGCTGATTGCTTCTGTGGTTGCCGGAAGCTCTGGGACTCTCCTGTTTCTCTGCTGTGGTTGATAAGTCCTTATACTTTTACCTTTATTTATTTATTCATTTACTTTGGTTTTTCGAAGTAGGGTCTCACTCTAGCTCAGGCTGACCTGAAAATTCACTATGTAGTCTTAGGGTGGCCTCGAACTCAAGGCAATCCTCCTACCGGTACCTCCCGAGTGCTGGGATTAAAGTCGTGTACCCAGCCCCACTTCCACTTTTTGTTAGAGGATTGTATTGCCTTTTTCTGCTTATTTCTCCTCTCAGGCTGCTTTGGCATGGTTACTACACTGCACCCCCTTAAAAAAAATCTTTATTTAATTTAAGCTGTGCATGGTGGTGCATGCCTTTAATTCCAGCACTTGGGAGGCAGAAGCAGGAGGATTGCCATGAGTTTGAGGCCACCCTGAGACTACACAGTGAGTTCCAGGTCAGCCTGGGTAACAGCAAAACCCCACCTTTAAAAAAAAAACAAAACAATAAATAAATAAATAAAAGGAGATCTGAGATGTAGCTCAGTGGCAGAGTGTCATTCTAATATGAATAAAGCCCTGGGTTTTATTCCCAGCATTGCAGAATCACAATGAGACTGTCACCTCACATTCAGGATGTTGCCAAAACAGCAAAAAATTAATTTGAAACCCTTGTGCTCTTGGTAATGTGAAATGATGCAAACACTATTAAAACAGTATGGGGATTCCTCAGGGGAAAAATTAGCATGTGATCTAGAAAATAACCCAAAGAACGTATGATTTCAACCATTTACACATCACCATTCACAACAGACACAAGATGGAAGCAATCCCTATGTCCATGCACTGGTGAGCATCATGTCCTCCAATCCGAACTTGAGAATCCTCAGCCTTAAAAGGGAAGGGAGGGCTGGAGGGATGGCTTAGCAGTTAAGGCATCTGCCTGCAAAGCCAAAGGATCCTTGTTCGACTCTCCAGGACCCACATAAGCCAGATGCACAAGGTGGCTCATGTGTCTGGAGTTCGTTTGCCGTGGCTAGAGGCCCTGGTGTGCTCATTCTCTCTCCCTCTCTCTCTCTCTCTGCCTCTTTCTCTCTCTAAAGTAAATAAATAAATTAAATATATTTTAAAAAGTAAAACAAAAACAAAAATAAAGGCTGACGGGATAGTTCAGTGGTTAAGGCAATTACCTGCAAAGCCAAAGGACCCAGGTTTGATTCCCCAAGACCCACATAAGCCAGATGCACAAGACGGCACATGTGTCTGGCATCCCTTTGCAGCAGCTGGAGGCCCTGGTGCACCCATTCTCTCTGTCTTTCTTTCTTCCTCTCTCTCAAATACATGAATTTTTTAAAATTAGAGTAAAAATTTGCTTAAATTAAAACAAAAATCAGGCCTTGTGTAGGAACACATGCCTTTACTTACAGTGCTCTGGAGGTGAAGTAGGAGGATTGCCCGGGGCTACAGAGCGAGTTTCAGGTCAAGCTGGTCAGTGAAGATCATCTATCTCAGCATGGTGGGGAGCTCAGGAGCTCACACAGCCAGGAGCCCTTGGGTGCTCTCTTCACCTGGGTATGCTCACTGCCCAGAGAATGCACATCTGAACCCTGAAGTTGAACACCACTCTCTGCACAGTTGAGCATGTGCAGCAGAAATTCAGCATTCTTTGTGGGCCAATTATCAACTCCACAGTTACACCACCGGAATGGCACCCACTGTTTCTTTAACGTGACACTTTCAGATACTTGGTGGCCTTTTAGAGATACATACACTTGATGGCCTATACAGTTTCATGAATATTAAAGTTTTATGAACGTTAGGGAGAATTTAAGCCTAGTCAAAAATCTTAAATTTCCATTAATAACCCCACTGTAAAATATCTAAATTGTCATGTCAATCAAAATAAATGAATAAATAAATAAAATGCACACAAAAGGAGAGGGGAAGAGGAGAGAAAGAGAGAGAGAAAAAGAGAAAGTGAAAGAGAAACTTCAGGAACTCTTGTTCAGGGGAGGAGGGGCAAGAAAGCACAGGGCCCCCAGCACTCGGGAGGCAGAAGTAAGAGTATTGCCATGAGTTCGAGGCCACCCTGAGAACATATAATGAATTCCAGGACAGCCTGGGCTAGAGTGAAACCCTACTTCAAAAAACAAAAAAAAAAAAAAAAAAGAAAAAAAAGCAAGCAAGCAAGCACAGGCCCTTTGCCTCTGATAGATCGTTTGCCATCTCCCACCTGTGCCTCCCATTGGCCAAACTCAGTAAGCACATGCTTTTTTTTTTTTTTTCGAGGTAGTTTCTCACACTATAGCACAGGCGGACCTGGAATTCACTATGTAGTCTCAGGCTGGCCTCGAACATACAGTGATCTTCCTACCTCTGCCTCCCCAGTGCTGGGATTAAAGGTGTGCACTACCATGTCTGGCACAACAGTTTCTTTTTTCCTTTTGTTTTCTAGGTAGGTCTCACTCTAGCTCAGGCTGTCCTGGAATCCACTATGTAGTCTCAGGGAACTCTCGGAGGTCCTCCTACCTCTGCCTTCCAAATGCAGGGATTAAAGGCGGGCGCCGCCACGCCTGGCGCAAATGATTTTTGTTAGGCAGGATCTCACGCTAGCCCAGGCTACCCTTGACCTCACAGCAATCATTCTGCCTCAGGCTCTTGAGTGCTGGCCATCACTGCAGCTTGCTAGGAGAAAGTTTTAACCAAGCCTGAGAAATAAGTGACTGTGGGGTTCAGATCCTTGCTCTACCTGGTGGCCTTGTGTGCTGGGCACCTTGGTTTCTTTCAATGAAACAATCCATTGCTAACCTCTGTCGCAGTCGGGTGGGCTCTCGGTGCCGGCGGGACACACGGAGACCCACGCAGACGCCAGGCACACACCCAGCCATTTAGCTCTCTTTTCGTCCACAGGGTGGCACTTCCTTCCTTCCTTTCGGCGCTTTGTTTTGGGACCAAGCCAAACTGCCTCTGGGAGGGAAAGCCAAGCAGGCAGCTTGGGGACACGGGGCCTGCCGCACACAGGCCTTCAATAATTAATTGCTCGACTGGATGAATTGCTGCTCACCCGTGTGGTAAACAGGATAACTGAACTTGGATAAATGGCCTGAAATAGAACCCAGAAGGGTTTCGGGGTGTCTCAGGGGCAGGATGGGCGGAGCTAAGCCTTCTGGGCAGGAGCAGCCCAGAACAAGGCTAGGGTGAGGCATGAGGTACCAGGCAGGCCAAGGGGGCTGGAAGCTTCTGATAAGGTGGTGTCTGTTTTCTGCTGACAAAATCACTGCAGTGCAGGGGTAGTCACACCTGCCAGTCGTCCCAGCACTAAGAAGTCGAAGGCAGGAGGATGAAGGGTTAAAACCAGGTTGAGACTAGTCTGGACTCTCTCTCTCTCCCTCCTTACATGAGTGCCTATCTCCAAGAAGAAAAAAGAAATGTTACTACTAGGTCAAGGGTAGTAATTCCATCACTCAGGATACTGAGGCAGGAGGTTTGCAATTTCCAGGCCAGCTTGGGCTATATTGAAAAGTGTCTCAGGTACAGCAGGGGAAAGCTGGGCATGGTGGAACAGGCCTGAAGTCCCAGTGTTTGGGAGATGGAGATAAGAGGTTTAGGGATTCAAGATCATCCTGGGCTATGTGAGACCTTCACTCTTTTTTATTTTTTAAGTTTTTTAAAAAATATTATTTATTTGAGCCGGGTGTGGTGGCACACGCCTTTAATCCCAGCACTCGGGAGGCAGAGGTAGGAGGATCGCCATGAGTTCAAGGCCACCCTGAGACTCCATAGTGAATTCCAGGTCAGCCTGGGCTAGAGTGAGACCCTACCTCTAAAAACAAACTATATATATATTATTTATTTGAGAGAAAGGGAAAGAGAGAGAGAATGGGTGCACCAGGGCCTCCAGCCACTGCAAATGAACTTTTGGAGGTCCTCCTACCTCTGCCCCCCATGCATGCGCCCCCTTGCATATCTGGTTTATGTGGGAATGGAACCTGGGTCCTAAGGCTTCTCAGGCAAGTACCATACCTGCTAAACCATCTCTCCAGTCCTTTTTGTTTTGTTTTGATTTTTCAGGGTAGGGTCTTGCCCAGGCTAACCTGGAATTCATTATGTAGTCTCAGGGTGGCTGAGAATTCACGGTGATCCTCCTACCTCTGCCTCCTGAGTGCTGGGAATAATGGTGTGCACCACAATGCCTGGCTCCAGTCCTTTTTAAAAGGTATTTATTTGCAAACACAGAAAACTAGAGAGAAGAGAGAGAATGGGTTTACCAGTGAAGAAGGTTAGGAGAAAGCTAGCTCCTTTTAGGCAGTTTCAGCTAGGGATTGAGGCCCAGAGGACTAGGAGATGCCAGCCCATGTCACCTTGCACTGGCACAAGAACCTACTGGCAGAAATGGGACTCATGTCTCACTGAAACTGATCTACAGTGCTTCCTGCTGCCCACAGTCTAGAGAGCTACCTGGGTGGGCTGGCCCTCGGATCCATCCTCCAAATGTACTAACCAATTGGATCCTCCTTTGCATACCTGATTCTGATGATATAAGGGCTGTGGCCTTTCAACCCCTTCATCTCTTCTGGTGTGACCCCTGCTCTAGGATCCTCTCCGGGCTCCCTCTCATCTCTGCGTGGTCATAGGTAAGTCTGGCTCCTACCCCTGGGGGTGGGAGAGCAGAGTACAGTTTCTTGGTCGGGATGATTTTTCTGCTTGCCTCTGCTTTATAGTTTGGGGTAACTTCTCTCTTTGATTATTTGTATGATTTTCCTCTGATCTCTGATCTACCACATGGGTGCTTTCACCAACTGTAGGCCTGCTACCTATGTAATTTCCTTAAACTCAGGGTACCCATGAATGTAGCTCTTTTCATTACTCATTTCGCCTGAATTTCGTGCTCTCTGCTTTGATACTTTCCCTCCTCAGGAAAGCACATGGCAGATGCCACATCTGTTCTTTCTGAATCTTCCTACATATTCATCTAAGTTCCATCCTCTACATGCTTGTCATTCTACTCCAGTTTTTCCCCAAAACCTCAATTTCTCCCAAGAGAACATCATAAACTATGCAATGTTTCCACATGAGTGTGTGTTTTCTAAATCCCATGTTCTGTGATTTCTCCTTTAAATAGACCCCACAATTTGTAATATCCCCCTAAATAAACTTAATAATTCATAACTTATCCTTCTTGAGTCTCTCTTTATTAATTCTTTTAAAGGTAGGGCAGAACACAAAACTTAGGGCTCATAAATTTTGGGGGACCCCCTCCTGAGCCCCCAAATCCTGCACCACCAGGACCTCCAGCCACTGCAAATGAACTCCAAATGCATGCAGAACTGTGCATCTGGTTTCAAGCACTGGAGAATCAAACCCTGGTCCCTAGGCTTTGCAGATAAGTGCCTTAGCTGCTGGGCCATGTCTCCAGCCTGCCGTCTTTTAAAATATCTTAAATTTTATATATATATATATATATTTTGTTTGTTTTGTTTTTGTTTTTTGTTTTTCGAGGTAGGGTCTCACTCTGGCTCAGGCTGACCTGGAATTCACTATGTAGTCTCAGGGTGGCCTCGAACTCTCGGCGATCCTCCTACCTCTGCCTCCCGAGTGCTGGGATTAAAGGCGTGTGCCACCACGCCCGGCTTAAATTATATATTTATTGGGGATGGAAAGATGGCTCAGTAGTTAAAGGCACTTCTTTGCAAAGCCTTTGGGCCCAGGTTCAAGTCTCCAGTACCCATGTGTATTAGTCAGGGTTCTCTAGAGAAACAGAACCGATAGAATAAATTGTATTAAAAAGGATTTTATTGAATTAGCTTATGGCAGTCCAACAATAGCAGGTTGAAGGCCTGAGAGTCAAGGAACCCGCTAGCTGCTCAGTCCAGGAGACTGTATGCCTCAGCTGTCCCAACCTGGCTCTGACGGCCTGGAGGCTTCCTGGAGAGACACTGCTCTTCAGTCCACGCTGGAAAGCAGCAAGCAGCACCGGCAGCCAGGTGGGAGAGGTGGGAGGAGAGAATACTTTCCTTCCCAGAGCTTTCTTAGATAAAGCCCTCCCTTCTGAGAGGGCCTGCCCACTCTGGGGGAAGGGCTTATCCTGGAGGAAGGAGTTCCTCCTTTAATTAATCCTTCCTGGAAGCAACCTCAGAGACCCACTCATGAGGAATGTCTGTGGATTCCTAAGCAGACCAAGCTGACACAAAGCTTAACCAACACACCATGTAAAGGTGGATGCACAGTGGTGCATATATTTGGAGTGTGTTGCAGCTGCCAGAGCTCCTGGCGTGCCTGCTCTCTCTCTAGTCACTGCAAACAGGCTTCAGACGCATGTGCCACTTTGTGCATCTGGCTTTACATGGGTAGGAGGTAGGAGGATTACTGTGAGTTCAAGGCCAGCTTGGGGCTGTACAGTGGGTTCCAGATCAGCCTGGACTACAGTGAGACCCTACTTTGGAAAAACAAAGAAACAAATAAACAGAAAAGAGTAAAAAGGCAGCATGGCACACAGGCCTGAAACCTTAGCACTGAAGGTGGAGTGGGTGGAGACAGGAAGGTTGCTGGGCTTCCTGGTCAGCCAGTCTAATGACAAGAAGACTCCAGATGCACACGGCAACACACGCGTCTGGAGTTTGCAGCTGCTGGAGGCCCTGGTGTGCCCATTTGCCCTATTTGCCGCTCTCTTTCAAATAAATAAATAAAAATAAACAAAACAGGGCTGGAGAGATGGCTTAGCAGTTAAGGTGTTTGCCTGCAAAGCCAAAGGACCCAGGTTTGATTCCCCAGGACCCAAGTAAGCCAGATGCACAAGGTAGTACATATATCTGGAGTTCATTTGCAGCAGCTTAGAGGCCCTGATGCATCCATTCTCTCTCTGCTGGTGCACACCTTTAGTTCCAGCACTTGGGAGGCAGAGGTAGGAAGACTGCCATGAGTTTAAAGCCACACTGAGGTCTGCCTGGGGTAAACAAGACCCTACCCAAAAAAAAAAAAAAAAAAAAAAAGAGGGCTGGAGGGAGAAGATGCCTACAAAGCTAAAGGACCCTGGTTCGAATCCCCAGTATCCACACAAGCCAGATGCACAATGAGGCACATGCATATGGAGTTCGATTGCAGTGGTGGAGGTCCTGGCACACCCATTCTCTCTCTCTACCTCTCTCTCTCTCTCTCTCTCTCTCTCAGAGCAATGGAGTGGGACACTGACATTCTGCTTCTGCCTCAGTGATGAGTATATAGGGATCCACACCACACCGTACATACACAAAACACCAAAAATCTGAGTTACTACCAGCATGTACGGAGGAACTGTGGTAACTCAGTGGTAGAGTACCTGCCTAACAGAAGGGAAAGGGGAAGCTCAGAGTCACTGCCTGCAGATCGCTGGCTTAGAATGTGGAGCCGGCAAACGGTCTGCATGTTACCAAATAGATGCTAGCTGGCCCAGGATGGGATCTTGTCTGCCCCTTCCCTGTGGACTCACAGCTCTGGCCAGGATAGGGGTGCCAATAGGAAACTGCTTCCCCGAGCCTGACATCCCCAATTGCAGTGGTCTCTAGGTGTTTCCGAGCTCCTGGTGCCTTGTTGGAAAAAGAAACACACAAAAAATAAAGGAGCAAAGCCGGGTGTGGTGGCGCACGCCTTTAATCCCAGCACTCGGGAGGCAGAGGTAGGAGGATTGCCGTGAGTTCTAGGCCACCCTGAGACTCCATAGTGAATTCCAGGTCAGCCTGGGCTAGAGTGAGACCCTACCCGAAAAATCAAAAAATAAATAAATAAACAAACAAATAAATAAATAAATAGGTAAATAAATGAGCAGCAAACTTCAGGTCACTGAGAAACCATGCCGGAGCTGAGCTGGAACCCTCCCTGGTGACTAGCTGTCTATGCAGCCTCTGAGAGGAGAAAGGCCATTAGTGCTCTTCACAAGCAATGGACCCTGCAAGTTCTATAGCTGGCCAAATGTGTCAGCTGGTGCAATGGTGGCATGTCTGTTTTGGGGGACACCAACTACTCCCTCATTGGATTTGAAGCCCACTTCATGGGAGGAAATTCATCCCTGATACTGATAACCTAGTCAAGAGCCTATGGCTGAGGAGGTCATGGCCCCTAAGGGGGGAAACCACTACTGTTGTCAGGCAAAATGGATATATTATGATCACCAAATTGCCCTCTAAACACACACACACACACCATATGCTTTTATTAAAAAAAAAATTTGAGGGGCTAGAGAAAACTGCAAAGCCCAAGGACCCAGGTTCAATTCTCCAAGTCCCACATAAACCAGATGCACATGGTGGTGCATGCGTCTGGAGTTCATTTGCACTGGCTAGAGGCCCTGGTGCACCTATTCTCTCTCTCTGTCTCTAATAAATAAATAAAAATAGATCTTTAATTTTTTTTTTTTAAGAAGAAAGCAAATAGAGACAGAGAATGGGCATGCTAGGGCCTCCAGCCACTGCAAATGAACTCCAAACACATGTTCCACCTTGTTCATCTGACTTCCATGTATTCTGGGGAATTGAACCTGGGTCCTTTGGCTTTGCAGGCAAGCTCCTTACCCACTAAGTCATCTCTCCAGCCCTACATATGTTTTTTGAGGTAGGGTCTCACTCTAGTCCAGGCTGATTAGCACTCATTCTGAAGTTCCAGGGTGGCCTCAAAATCACAGTGATCCTCCAACCTTTGCCTCCCAAGTGCTGGGATTAAAGGCGTGAAGCACCTCACCCAGCATGTTTGTCTATATCTATAGAAGTTGTCAATGAAAAGTTACAAAAAGAGGGCTGGAGAGATGGCTTAGCAGTTAAGTGCTTGCCTGTGAAGCCTAAGGACCCTGGTTCGAGGCTTGATTCCCCAGGACCCACGTTAGCCAGATGCACAAGGGGGCGCACACGTCTGGAGTTTGTTAGCAGTGGCTGGAAGCCCTGGCACACCCATTCTCTCTCTCTCTCTGTCATACTTAAATAAATAAAAAAAAAATGAACAAAAAAAATTTTTTTTTAAAGTTACAAAAAGAGCCAAGCAGCAGTACGCTAGGAAAGACAGTAGCCACCTGAGTGAGAACATACTCAAGGGCCCTGGGTCACTGCACGCTGCTTTCTAGTCCATGAGAAGGAGCTTCTGGCAAGAGGTGCAACCTAGCCGGGCGTGGTGGCTCACGCCTTTAATCCTAGCACTCTGGAGGCAGAGGTAGGAGGATCACTGTGAGTTCAAGGCCACCCTGAGACTCCATAGTGAATTCCAGGTCAGCCGGGGCTAGAGTGAGACCCTACCTCGAAAAACCAAAAAAAAAAAAAAAAAGGAGGTGCAACCTTGTGCATGTGTCACCTTGTGCATCAGGCTTACATGAGTTCTGAGGAGTCAAACCTGGGTCCTTAGACTTCGTAGGCAAGTGCCTTAACCATTAAATCACCTCTAGAGCCCCTTATATATTTTTTTCCCTTAGGAGAGAAAGAGAATTGGTGTGCCAGGGCCTCCAGCCACTGCAAACTCCAGACTTGTGTGCCATCTTGTGCTCATATGTGACCTTGTATGCTTGCATCACCTGTGCGTCTGGCTTACATGGATCCTGGAGAGTCAAACATGGGCCCTTATGCTTCACAAGCAAGTGCCTTAACCACTAAGCCATCTCTCCAGCCCTGATTCTCTAGTTTGATTGACACACTTGAGTTATACCATCCATGTCCCTTCCAATGATGCATCTGATTTTAATCATACAGATACTCAGTTATGTACAGGCATAGATAAATAGAAGGCTTTCCCTAAAAGTTCACTTGAGGGCAGTTTCACTTACTGCACATGCACTCAAAACCAGTTCAGACTGGATGGCCTTGCCGCTCATCCTGGATGTATATATGTGTGTGTTATATGCACATGCTCCTTGTGCACATGTGCAAAGGCCAAAGGAGAATGTCAGGGGTCCTCTTCTGTATTTTTTTCCTTGATACAGAATCTCTCACTGAACCTAGAGCTGCTGTTTTTTCAAATTCTCCTGTCTCTGCCTCCCTCAGCACTGGAGTTATTAGCATGTGCTGCTACATCTGGATTTTTGTTTTTATTGTTTTTATTTATTTGTGAGAAAGAGAAAGAGGCAGATACACACCAGGGCCTCTGGCTGCTGCAAACGAACTCCAGGTGTACATGCCACTTTGTGCACCTGGCTTTTGTGGGTCCTGGGGAATCAAACCTGGGTCCTTTGGCTTTGCAGGCAAGTGTCTTAAGACTAAGTAAGCCATCTCTCCAGTCTGACATATGGATTGTTTTTTCTTTTGATTTTTCAAGGTAGGGTCTCAGTCTAGCTCAAGCTGATCTGGAATTCACTATGTAGTCTCAGGGTGGCCTTGAACTCACAGTGATCCTACCTCTGCCTCCCGAGTGCTGGGATTAAAGGTGTGCGCCACCACACCCAGCTTGACATATGGATTTTTATGTGGGTGCTAGGAATTGAACTAAGGTCCTCATGTTTGGTAGTGAGTGCTTTTACCTCTCTCCAGAGCCACCCACTCCCAACTTCCCATTCCAAATATATCCAAGAACAAAAATGAGTAGAATGTGATCACAAAGAGGGAGTGGTAAGTGATCACTAGGAGAGACTTGTTCCACTATGTGGGTGAGGTGTGCGGACAGCTCAGTGAAAGTAGGAGTCCCAGACTGAAGACAAGTGGCCAGGTGTGTTGTTAGGAAGGGGTGTGGTTTCCCTGCCCAAACCCAGCAATGTCCCAAATGCGGAGACATTCCCTATGACTTCTCGCCTCACCCTAGTGCCTCCCAGCTCCCAGGCTGGGGTTTCTTCCTGCCCATAGTATCCCGATCCACAGTTGTGTGGTGAGTACTTTAGGGGTCTAAAGTCCAGGTCTGTGGGAGGAAGGCTGGAGGCAAGCAGGAGTGTGTACTGCTCTGCAGCTGCCCCCCACATTCAGAATAAGCTCCCCCTCAACAGGCTAAACAGGGATTTTCCATGATGGCAGAAAGCAGCTGAAGTCGTGTGTGTATGTGAGCCCCCAGGCCCCACCATCCCCCCACAGCCTCCGGAGGGAAGCTCCCAGGCTTCCTGCCTGGCCCAGCTCCCCTCCTGGCAGTTGAGGGTTCTATGTGGCTTCCTGCCCTGGGAGATTGAGTTTCCTCCTCCCAAGTCTTGCTCTTCCCTCAGGCCTAGCTGCCTCTTGGAAGGTGTGGGAAGAATTTGGGGAGAGCCCCTAATGGTCCAATCCACTGCACTGTGAACTACATCAAGAGGACAGGTCCAGCTGGGCACAGTGGCACACGCCTTTAATCCCAGCACTTGGAAGGCAGAGGTAGGAGGACGCTGTGAGTTCAAAGGTCCTGAGACTACATCGTGAATTCCAGGTCAGCTTGGACTAGAAAGTGAGGCTCTACCCCCCCCCCCAAAAAAAAGAGGTCAGGTTTCCTTTACTTAGGCTTCAACTTTGCGCCCCTTCTGGGAACTGTGGACTGCAGGCACCCAGGGATCAAGGTGCACTCGAAGGGAGCCATCTTCTTTCCTTGCTGGCTCTTGCTCTTCTGTTTCTCCAAGTAGGGCCTCACTCTGGCCCAGGCTGCTAGGGCCATCATGCCCAGCTCTGCACGTGATTTATTTTATTTTACTTTATTTGCAATCAGGGATAGAAGAGAGCCAATGAGAATGGCACACCAGGGCCTTCAGCCACTGCAGACTCTAGCTTTATGCGCCACTTTGTGGGGAGTTGAACCTGACTTAGGCTTTGCAGACAAGTGTCTTGACCACTGAGTCCTCTCCAGCCCTGCAATTGATTCTTGTTACTTCTCTGATTGCCTGTCTCCACATCATTGTTCCCTGAGGACTCAGATCTGCACTTGAATGACATCTCCCTTCCAGACCCCCAACAGAGCCCTATCTTCCATAGTATATTATTTCAGTTTATTTATTACCAAGTGAAATGATCTCATTCCTAGCTGTGTTTAAAAGCTCTTAATCTATCCAAATGGTTCCGGTTATAAACCCCAGGGTTTGCCACCAACCAGGTGCAGAAACCTGAGACAAATTGCTTGACACCTCTGGGCTTAATTTCCTCATTTGCTGGGTGCTGTGTTGCCAGACACAGTGGACTTGCTTCCACCAGGGAGAAGCACCCTGTCCATACACAGCTGGGCGTGGTGGCATACTCTAATCTCAGCACTCAGGAGGCAAAGGTAGGTGGATCACTGTGAGTTTGAGGCCACCCTGAGACTACATAGTGAATTCCAGGTCAGGCCTGAGCTAGAGTGAAACCCTAACTGGGGGGGGGCGGGGTTAGCATACCTAACACAACAGGGGAGGCCTGAGCTGAGACTGAGGGCGTGGCTCAGGGGTAGAGCTCCTGCCTAGAATCCCCAGTGAGGGCTGGGGGCGTGGCTCAGGGGTAGAGCTCCTGCCTAGAATCCACAGTGAGGGCTGGGGGCGTGGCTCGGGGGTAGAGCTCCTGCCTAGAATCCAGTGAGGGCCGGGGGCGTGGCTCGGGGGTAGAGCTCCTGTCTAGAATCCAGTGAGGGCCGGGGGCGTGGCTCGGGGGTAGAGCTCCTGTCTAGAATCCAGTGAGGGCCGGGGGCATGGCTCAGGGGTAGAGCTCCTGTCTGGAATCCACAGTGAGGGCTGGGGGCGTGGCTCAGGGGTAGAGCTCCTGCCTAGAATCCCCAGTGAGGACTGGGGGCGTGGCTCAGAGTTAGAGCTCCTGCCTAGGGAGCTCAGGTGAAACCTGAGGAGGTTAAAAGACATTGTGTGCCACAGGGGACACCCAGCTTTATGGCTCCAGATGCTGGCCTTAGGGCATGTGTGAATGGCTGAGCTCCAGTCCTAACAGTTGACTTGATTCCTCATTCCCTTTTTTTTTTTAATTTATTAATTTGAGATGAGAAAGAGGTAGAGAATGAGAGGGCATGCCAGTGTAAATGAACCAGAGATGCATGTACCAAATTATGCATCTTGCTTTAGGTGTGTACTGGGTAATCAAACTCAGGCCCGCAGGCTTTGCAGGCAAACGCCTTAGCCCTGGAGCCATTCCTGAAGCCTCTCCAGGCCCCTCATTATTTTTTTTTTTTTTGGCTTTTCGAGGTAGAGTCTTACTTTAGTCCAGGCTGACCTGGAATTCACTATGTAGTCTCAGGGTGGCCTCCAACTCACAGCGATCTTCCTACTCTTCCTCCCTAGTGCAGGGATTAAAGCCATGCACCACCATGCCTGGCTTTGGCCGCCTGCATTGGAGTAACGGTCCACAGAGCAGTTCTCAGAGAAGGAAAATACCAGAGTGGGGGCAGGGCTTTAAAGCTCCAGTTTAAACTGGAGGCTGTGGCCTGAGGCTGTCCTGGGCAGCTGACTCAAGGCCCAGGCATGCATAGCTAGGGCCTCTCCAGGGCCCTCTGCCAGTCTCCCTTCTGAGGTCAGTCTCTAGGTATGCCCAGTGATGAGGGGAGAGAAGGGTGCTGCCTCTCTGAAGGCATATCTTTCTGAATGGAGATCATGCTACTGAGGACTTGGGATTTTTGAGGAGCAGCAGTAGGACCCCTCCCAGAACAATGCAAGGCTGTTCCTTTCCTAGGGGGCTCAGGGCCTGAACCAGAGATTAACCTTGTCTGAGTCTTTCGATCTTGAGTGTCCCAGCCTGAGCCTTTCTCTCCTAGGCATTCAGAGGTCTACAGGTCAGCTTTCAAAGGCCAGATGTGGTTTTATTTGGGCTGTGGGTTCTTCAACAACCGCACAGGCAGGCATGTGGAGGAGCTATTTAGCAGTAGTGTCCCATATTAGCATGAAAAGCCACCAGATGCACAGCAGTGACTCAGCCACTGTCCATGGGCTGGTGATGGGCTTGAAGACACTGGCCTTGGGTGGTCTTCCCCTAAGGTCACCCACAAATGGCCCTCACTTTCTTTTACCTCCATGGAGCATTAGGGCCCTACTGGCATCTAGTGGGTGGAGGCCAGGGGTGGTGCTCAATATCGTAGTGTCAACACCCAGAAAAAGAGCTGGTGGGGAAACTTGGCTCTGGCTTGTCATTTGCTCTTGGGAAGCTGATACAGACAAGGATGTTCTCCCATTCCAGGCTTCTGAAAGGACCTCACCAGCTGGGTATGCTGGACAATGCTTTTAATTCCAGCACCTGGGAAGTAGAGCTAGGACTTTTGAGGCACCCTGCGACTAAATAGTGAGTTCCAGGTCAGCCTGGGCTAGAGTGAGGCCCTACCTCAGGAAAAAAATAAAGTAAGGAACCACCAACCTTCCTGAGGGTGGCTCAGCTCCTACCTAGAATTCAGTGAGGGCTGGGAACCTGGCTCAGGGGTGGAGCACCTGCCTAGCATCCACAGTGAGGGCTGGGGGCGTGGCTCAACAGAACCCTTCCCTACCATGTATTAGGCCCTGGACTTCATTCCCCACACATTAAATCAATAGAAAATATTATTATTAAAAAAGCCGGGTGGCACACGCCTTTAATCCCAGCACTCGAGAGGCAGAGGTAGGAGAATCGCTGTGAGTTCAAGGCCACCCTGAGGCTCCATAGTGAATTCCAGGTCAGCCTGGGCTAAAATGAGACCCTACTTTGAAAAACCAACAAAAAAAAGAAAATATAAAAAAATATTATCAAGTTACCACACTGCATCATCCTACACTCGTCATTTGTAAGTGAGCTTAACATATTTGAGCAGCAGCTGGGTGGGATTAGGTCAACTCTGAATGGATATCTAGTCAATGCCATTTCAGGGTCCAAGAGGAAAAAAATCAAGAGATAAAGACTGAATAAAACTCATTTAGGGCTGGAGAGATGGCTTACTGGTTAAGACGCTCACCTGTAAAGTCAAAAGACCCAGGCTCAATTGATTCCCCAGGACCCAAATAAGCCAGATGTACAAGGTAGTACATGTCTCTTTGCAGAGGCCGAAGGCTCATTCTCTCTTGCTCTCTCAATAAACAAAGAAAGAAAAAACAAAAAACCATTTACAGAAAAACAAAACAAAAAAGAGCTCTGTGTGGTGGCTTATACCTGCAACTCCAGTAGATCCAGGCCAGCCTCAGCTACATAGTGATTTCTGGGTTCAGACTGTTTTACAACAAAATAAATATCCAAAAGGATTTCCCCCAGAAAGGAAAAACAGAAAGCCTCATTTACATACATTCACAAATAAACATTTAATTTCTTTATTTTTTGAATCTTTTTATTTTTTTAATTAGCAATTTCCATGATAAACATTTAATTTCAAACTGACCCACCACTGGGCTCCCCAGCCCACAATCCCCAGGCAAGGTGCTGTCTGTGATGCTCCAGCTACCAGGCAGTATCCACCAGGCTCCAGAGGTAATCGCTGATGAACTTCTTGGACAGCTGGGTGCTGTCCAGGTGGATGGGCTGGGCCACAGTGGGCCCATGGTGGACTGTGGGTTTAATGCAAGGAAAAAGGATACACAGCCTTTCCCATAGCCTCAGGGGACAGGATACTTTCATTTTTTTCTAATTTCTTTATTAAAAAAAAATTTTTTTTTGAGGTAAGGTCTCACTATAGCCCACACTGACCTGGAATTCATTGTGTCATCTCAGGGTGGCCTCAAACTCACAGCAATCCTCCTACCTCTGCCTCCAGAGTGCTGGGATTAACGGTGCATGCCACCATACCAGTTTATTTAAAAAAAAATTGAGGGTTGGAGAAATGGCTTAGCAGTTAAGCACTTGCCTGTGAAGCCTAAGGACCCCGGTTTGAGGCTTGATTCCCCAGGACCCACGTTAGCCAGATGCACAAGGGGGTGCACGCATCTGGAGTTCATTTGCAGTGGCTGGAAGCCCTGGCACACCCACTCTCTCTGTGTCTGTCTGCCTCTCTCTCTCTCTCTCTGTCACTCTCAAATAAATAAATAAAAATGAACCAAAAAAGTTAAAAATAAATAAATAAATTGCTGGGCATAGTGGCGCATGCCTTTAATCCCAGCACTCGGGAAGCAGAGGTAGGAGGATTGCTATGAGTTCAAGGATAGCATGAGATGACACAGTGAATTCCAGGTTAGCCTGGGCTAGAACGAGACTCTATCTCAAAAGAACAAAAAACAAAACAAAACAAAAATATTATTTGGGTTGGAGAGATGGCTGAATGGTTAAAGGCACTTACTTGCAAAGCCTAAGACCCTGGTTCGATTCCCCAGTACCCACGTAAACCAGATGCACAACGTGGAGCATGTCTGCAGCAGCTCAGAGGCCCAGGTGTAGCCATTTGCTCTTTCCCTCAAATTATTTTGTTTTGTTTTGTTTTTTCAAGGTAGGGTCTCATGTGCCACCACGCCTGGGAAATAAACATTTTTAAAATATTTATTTGCACGTGTGCATATGGCTGTGCCAAGGCCTCTTGCTGCTGCAAACTAACGCCATATATTTATGCCACACCTGGCTTTATGTGGGTGGCTTGGGAAGTGAACCTGGGCCAGCAGACTTTGCAAACAAACATCTCCAACTACTGAGCCATCTTCCCAGTACACCTTCTCACCCTTCTTGAGGCAGGGTTTCACTCTAGCCTAGGTTGACCTGGAATTCACTCTATAGCCCAGGCTGGCCTTGAACTCATGGTGATCATCCTGCCTCAACCTCCAGAGTGCTAGGATTATAAGTATGTATCATCATGCTGGGCTAAAATTTTTTTTTAACTTAAAAAAGTTCCTTTTGTGGAGGGGGAGGCTGGAAAGATTGCTCAGTATCAACACAACTGCCTGCAAAGCCTGGGTTCAATTCAGCAGTACCCATGTAAAGCCAGATGCACAAGGTGGCACATGCATCTAGTTCACTTGCACTGGCTAGAGGCCCTGGTGTGCCCAATCTCTTTCTTTTTATCTGTCTCTTTATGCTTGCAAATAAACAATTAAAAAGATTTTTTTTTGGTTTTTCGAGGTCGGATCTCACTCTAGTCCAGGCTACCCTGGAATAATTCATTATGTAGTCTCAGGGTGGCCTTGAACTCACAGCGATCCTTCTACCTCTGCCTCCCAAGTGCTGGGATTAAAGGCGTGTGCCACCACGCCCAGCAACTTCTACCTTTTAGCTAGTGTGAATATTACCTTTATGAACATGATATATCACATCTCTTCAAAACCCTGTTTTAGGGCTGGAGTGATGGCTTAGTGGTTAAGGCACTTGCCAGCAAAGCTGAAGGACCCAGGTTCAATTTGCCAGTATGCATGTAATCCCAGATGCACAAGGTGGCACACGTGTCTGGAATATGTTTGCAGTAGCTGGAGGTCCTGGCATGCTATTATCTCTATCTGCCTCTCTCTCAATAGAGAAATAAGCTATTAAAAATAAGAAAAGTTGCCAGGCATGGTGGCACACGCCTTTAACCCAGCACTCGGGAGGCAGAAGTAGGAGGATCACCATGAGTTTGAGGCCACTCTGAGATTACATAGTGAATTCCAGGAAAGCCTGAGCTAGAGTGAAACCCTACCTTGAACAAACAAACAAACAAACAAAAAATATAAGAAAAATTGGGCTAGAGAGATGGCTTAGTGGTTAAGTGCTTGCCTGTGAAGCCTAAGGACCCTGGTTCAAGGTTTAATTCTCAGGACCCATGTTAACCAAATACACAAGGGGGTGCACGCATCTGGAGTTTGTTTGTAGTGGCTGGAGGCCCTGGCATGCCCATTATATCTCTATCTGCCTCTTTCTCTCTCTGTGTCTGTTGTTCTCAAGTAAATAAATAAAAATAATAAAATATTTAGAAAAAAATAAGAAAAGCTGAGCATGGTGGCGCACACCTTTAATCCCAGCATTGGGGAGGCAAAGGTAGGACGATTGCTGTGAGTTCAGGGCCACCCTGAGACTACATAGTGAATTCCAATTCTCATTCTAGCCTGGGCTAGAGTGAGACTCTACCTTGAAACCCCCCTCCCCCCCAAAAAAGTTTAAAACCTTTTCAATTAAAAAAATATTTATTTTAATATTTATATTTATTTATTTGAGGCAAACAGAGCAAGAGTGAGGATGGGTATGCCAGGGCCTCTTGACACTGCAAACAAGTTCCACATGCATGTATCCCGTTGTGCATCTGGCTTTACTGAGGGATTGAACATGGGCCATCAGGGTTCCCAAGGAAGTTCCTTTAGCCACTGAGCCCCTCAATTCTTACCAGAAGTGGAATTGGTCAATCCAGGGCTCAATCTAGTTTAACTCCAGAGGACCCACTACACTGTTGTTCACAGATGCTGTGTCATTTAATATCCCTACTGACTTCCAAACAAAAAGGATACTGCCTTTGATCATCCCTGGCTCGCATTCATAATCCCATTCTATTTTACTAATTTGGTGATAAAGTTGGGCCACATACCTGGACAAGGGTGGAAAATAGAAGGAGAGAGAAAAAGTCACTCCAGCACTGCCAAGGGCCACAGCATAAGCCAACAGGCAGAGCTCCACCCACACTTGTAGAACCTACACAGCAGAAGGGATGGTGACTGTGGTGTCCTCATCAACTTCCTTCTCCTGTCTCTGGAGGGCTGCCTCCATCTCCTTGAGCTCCTGCAGCTCTGCGGTGAGCTGAGTGCAACAGGACAGTTAAGGATCCTGACCCTGGAGGGAGGGAGGTAGCAAGGGCTGTCAACCTGCCATATACCATGAGGCCTAGGGCATCAAGTACCAATCACATTTTTTTCTTATAACTGGGAATGAAAGCTAGAGTGTTGGGCATACAAGGTGGCATTTTGCAGCTGAGCCACACACCAGTCCTCACTGTGGATTCTAGACAGGAGCTCCACCCCTGAGCCACGCCCCCAGCCTCACTGTGGATTCTAGGCAGGAGTTCTACCCCTAAGCCATGCCCTCAACCCCACCCAAGTGTGTTTTCAAGAGAGTTTGTGGAGTGAGGTAAAGGATATCAGAGGCTAGCCTGCAGACAACTGTCTTCCTCGCTGGCCTTCCGGAGCTCAGCCTCCAGCTGCTGCAGCTCAGTGCCCGCCAAACGTGTGCATTCCTTCAGTTCAAGAAGGCTTTGGGCCACCTCTTCCTCTGCAGCCAGGGTCTCTGTAGAACAGAAGCAGGTTCCCTTGGGTCTGTCTTTCTGACAGTTGGGCTCAGAGCAGGGGGACATGCCACCTCTGCTCTACTCTGCACCTGTTTCCAAGCACCTACCAGAGAGACCCAGCTGGAAGTATTCCTATTTTGCCAAAACACACTTAAATATACACAAATTGCTGAGGGTGGTGGCACACACCTGTTATCAAGTAGAAGAACCAGACCAGCCTGGGTTAAATGGCAACACTCTGTGTCAAAACAAAAATAAATATACCAAAAATACTAAAGTCAGGGGCTTCTCTGAAACTTGGCCTGTTTGTTAGCTCACTTGTTTGTTGAGAGTTGATTCTGGTCTTTTGCTTTGGTAATTATGTCTCATTATGTTGCCTAGGCTGGCCTGGAACTTGCAATCCTGCCTCTATCTTCTGACTGCTGGGACTGCACATGTGTACCAATTGTAGTAAGAATAGCACTTACGGCTGGAGAGATGTCTTAGTGGTTAAGACACTTGCCTGCAAAGCCAAAGGACCGAGGTTTGATTCCCCAGGACCCACATAAGCCAGATGTGCAATGTGACACAAGCATCTGGAGTTCATTTGCAGCTGCTGGAGACCCTGGCATGCCCATTCTCTCTCTGCCTGCCTTTCTAATAAATAAATAAAACTAAATAAAATATTTAAAAAAAGAATAGCATGTAGACAGGTGTGGTGGTACATACCTTTAGTCCCAGCATTTGAAGTAGGAGGATTGCTGTGAGTTGAAGGCCAGCCTGAGCTATAGTGAGTTCTAGGTCAGCCTTAGCTAGAGTGAGACCCTGTCTCAAAAACACTAAAAAAAGAAGAAGGAGGAAGAGGAGAAGGCGGCAGTGGCTGGAGAGATGGCTTAGAGGTTAAAGCGTTTGCCTATAATGCCAAAGGACCCAGATTCAATTCTCCAGGACCCACATAAGATAGATGCATAAAGTGGCACATGTGTCTGGAGTGCGCTTGCAATGGCTGGAGGCCCTGGTGCACCCATCCCCTCCCACACTCTTTCTGCCTCTTTCTCTCTCAAATAAATAAAAATAAAATATTAAAAAAATAAAAACAAGAAAATAGCTGCCCAATAATCCCAGCACTGAAGAGGCAAGAAAATCACAAGTCCAGTGTGGTCTACAAAGTGAGCTCCAGGCCAGCAAAAGCTATATAACAAGAAATTGACTCAAAAAAAAATTACAGCCAGGCATGGTGGTGCACGCTTTTAATCCCAGCATTCGGGAGGCAGAGGTAGGAGGATTGCCGTGAGTTCGAGGCCACCCTAAGACTACGTAGTGAATTCCAGGTCAGCCTGGGCTAGAGTGAGACCCTACCTCGAAAACAAACAAACAACAACAACAAAAAAAATTAAAGACAGCTCAGTGGATCAAGGACTTGCCTTGCAAGTACGAGAACTCAAGTTCAAACACCAGAATCCACAGATGACAGATGTGATGGTATGTGTTTGTAACCCCAGAGCTAAGAAGGTAGAGGCAAGCAGATCGCTGGAACTTACTGGCCAGTCAGTCAAGCCCAGTGATGGGCTCCATACCAATGATAGCCTCTGTCTCAAAAAAAGGTAGATGGGCTGGATAGATGGCTCAGTGGCTAAGGTGCTTGCCTACAAAGCCTAAGCACCCAAGTTCAATTCCCCAGTACCCATGTAAAGCCAGATACACAAGGTGACACAGGTGTCTGGAGTTCACTTGTAGTGGCTGAAGGCTCTGGTGCACCTCTCTCTCCTATAAACAAAATATTTTAAAAAGGTAGATAGAAAGCCAGGTGTGGTGACCCAAGCCTTTAATATTTTATTTTTATTTATTTATGGGGGGGGAGGGAGGGAGAAACGGCGCACCAGAGCCTCCAGGCCCTGCAAACAAATTCCAGATGCATGCACCACCTTGTGCATCTGTCTTACAGTGAATCACGTCTTTAATCCCAGCACAGAGGCAGAGATAGGAGGATCACCATGAGTTCGAGGCCACCCTGAGACTAGAGAGTAAATTCCAGATCAACATGGGCTAGAGTGACACCCTATTTCCAAGAAAAGAGGGTAAAGAATGACACATGCACACTCACGTGTGCACATGCACATACAAGTATAATTGCATAAACATATACACATGACCTCCCAAAGAAAAAAACTCCTATAGCTGGAGGCCTAGTACTCAGTTTCCACAACCAATTAACCATGCAAGCAAAGTCCCCTCTTGTCTAGCTCTGATCCTTGTCTGTGGTATGTGGAGCTTCATGTCCCCCACAGCCACAGTGACTCCCTGTTTGGATTTCTCCCCAGATCCATTTGCCAGTGCACCCTGTGCCATCTCCAGCGGCTGTATCGGAGGACAGATGCAGAGTAACTCCCAGTTCAAGTACCTGCCACAACTCCCTAGTATCCTTAGGGCAAAGCCCTTTAGTTTTCACACGCTTGTTTCTGGTGCTAGGGATCTAAGTGGATTACACCCCAATCTCCAGGCCCCCATTATAGGCTAATTTTCTTTCTTATTTATTTATTTATTTTGGTTTTTTCGAGGTAGGGTCTCACTCTAGCCCAGGCTGACCTGGAATTCACTATGGAGTCTCAGGGTGGCCTCGAACTCATGGCGATCCTCCTACCTCTGCCTCTCGAGTGCTGGGATTAAAGGCGTGCACCCCCCCCCCCCCCCCCCCCCCCCCCCCGGCTGAAGCAGTCTCATGTAGCCCAGTTTGGCCTGGAACTCACTCACTCTCTTTCTTTTCTTTCTTTCTTTTTTTTTTTTGAGGTAGAGTCTCACTCTAGCTCAGGATGACCTGGAATTCACTATGTAGTCTTTGGTAGCCTCGAACTCATGGTGATCCTCCTACCTCTACCTCTCGAGTGCTGGGATTAAAGGCGTGCGCCACCATACCCAGCTTGGAACTCTCTAGGTAGGGAAGATGAACATGAGTCCCCGATCCCCCTGTTTCCAATCCTCAAGTGCTTGGATTACAGATGTGCACCACCATGCCTGGCTCATATATCACTTTTCAAATTATATCCTTTCCTCCCTCTACTCCAGGTGTTTCTTTTTTATGGGATATTTATATATTTATTTATTTTCTCAATTTTTATTAACATTTTCCATAATTATAAAAAATATCCCATGGTAATACCCCCCACACACAGGTGTTTCTTTAAAAAGGATTTTCTTTTCGCATTTTATCTTCTTTATTTGAGAGAGACAGACAGAGAGAACGGGTGCACCAGGGCCTCCAGCCCCTGCAAAGTACGTGCCACTTTGTGCATCTGGCTTACCCGCGGGTCCTGGGAATCGTTAGGGTTTGCAGGCAAGCACCTCTGGGCCATCTCTCCAGCCCATCTACAAGGTCTTGCTTACAACATTCATAAGCGACCCTCACTCATCTGACCCCCCATACGTCACCAGACATACTGACACATTTTACTTTAACCCACTGGCCCATCACCACTGGGCACACGGCCTTTTTCTGATGTCCTGCCTCCCCAGTAGCCCTGTCAGGCCCCCAAACGTCTTGCTCCCCGTGGCTGCCTCCCAGAGGGGCTCGCCCAGCACCTCCGAACAGTCTAAGAGGAAGACGTGGGCTGGTCCCAACAAAGGACAAGGAGGACTCGAGTGAGGTCAAGCCTCAGAGCGCTCGTCTGGGCGGCGCTGGCGGAGGGTCCGGAGCCCGCCCGGGCCGCGTGCTCCGCGCCCGCCCGCCCTCACCTCGCAGCCGCAGCTCGGCGGCGTCCTGCGTCTCCAGCAGCCGCTCCAGCAGCCGCTCGTGGCGCCCGAGCAGCCGCCGCTGCTGCGCCTCGGCGCGGTTCGCTCCCAGCAGGCTCAGCAGCCCGAGGCTCACCTCCTCCATGTCGCGGAAGGCCGCCATGTCCACGGCAGCCCGCGCAAACTTGTGCGCCCGCGGGCACGCCCCCTTCCCGAGGGCCCGGCGACCGGATAGGCCCTCAGTCGGTTGGGCAGAGCGACCAAGCAGCGCGCAGAGGGCGCGTCTCGAGACTGGGGCCGCTCTCCGAGGCCACCCTGAGCCTGCACAGTGACTCCAGGCCAGCCTGCGCCACAGACAGCCCCTACCTCGGAAATCCAACCCAGCAAACAAGCCAAAATTAGGGACGTTCGTCGCGTGTAGGCTGGTGCGGCGGCGCACGAAGACCTGTCAGTCATCTCCGCTAGCCAATCAGGGAGTGGGGCGGGCGGGCAGGCTCCCTGGTGCGCATGCGCGGCGCGCAGCAGCTGCTGTATGCAAGGCCTGTTAGAAGCGGTGCACTGCTCATTTATTGTTATTATTTTTGGCTTTTTCGAGGCAGGGTCTCGCTCTAACCCAGGCTGACCTGGAATCACTCTGGAGCACGAGGCAGGCTCGAACTCATTCAGTTGACCAGGTGGGCCTTAAACTCACAGTGATCCTCCTACCTCTCCGGGTCCCATGTAAAGCCAGATGCACAAGGTCGTACACACATCTGTAGTTCAATTGAAGTGGCTGGAGGCCCTGGTGCACCATCTCTTTTTCTCATTCTCTCTCTGTCATTAAAAAAAAAATACAAAAAAATGTTGGGGGGGGGGAAGCTGGCAAGATGGCTTAGTGGATAAGGCATTTGCCTGCAAAGTCTAAGGACCCAGGTTTGATTCTCCAGGACCTACGTAAGCCAGATGTGCAAGGGGGCACATGTGTCTGGAGTTTATTTACAGCAGCTGAAGGCCCTGGTGAGCCCATACTCTCTTATCTGCCTCTCTCTGTGTGTCTGAAATAAAATAAATAATAATAAAATGAAAAAAAGTTGGGATGGCTCAGTGGCTAAGGGCGCTTGTTTGCAAAGCCTCATGGCCCAGATTCATTTCCCCTGTACCTATGTAGAGCCAGATGCTCAGGGTAGTGCATGCATCTGGAGTTCATTTGCGGTGGCAGGAGGACCTGGCACACCATACTCACTCTCTTACTGTCTGCTTCTTTCTCTTTCTCTCTCTCTCAAATAAAATAAATAAATAGATTTTCTAAAAGGTTGGGCCTGGATCTATAGCTCAGTTGGTAGAGCATGAACCTAGTATTCAGGAGGTCCTAGACTGATCCTCAGCACAGCACATACAAAAACAAAAATTGGGCTGGAGAGATGGCTTAGGGGTTAAGGCGTTTGCCTGCAAAGCCGAAAGATCCTGGTTTGACTCTCCAGGCCCTACATAAGCCAGATACACAAGGGGGCGCACACATCTGTAGTTTGTTTGCAGTGGCTGGAGGCCCTGGCATGCCCATTCGTTCTCTCTCTCTCTGACTCTTTCTCTCTCACTCAAATAAATAAATAAATAAAATATATTTTAAAACAATTAAAACAAAGCACCAGGAATGGTGGCCTGAAATGCCAGCTACTCAGAGGCCCAGACAAGGGTATTACTGTAAATTCAAGGCAAGCATAGACTACATATTGAATTCTAGGTCATAATGAAACCATGTCTTAAAAAAAAAAAAACAGGGCTGAAGAACTGGCTTAGCAGTTAAGCGCTTGCCTGTGAAGCCTAAGGACCCTGGTTTGAGGCTCAATTCTCCAGGACCCACGTTAGCCAGATGCACAAGGGGGGCGCATGCGTCTGGAGTTCGTTTGCAGTGGCTGGAGGCCCTGGTGCGCCCATTTTCTCTCCCTCCCTCTCTTTCTCTCTCTCTCTCTCTGCCTATTTACTTTCAAATAAGTAAAAAATTAAAAAACAACAACAAAAAACAATTTATTGAGGGGAATTCACAAATTGTGGGGTTTATTTAAGGAAGCAATCACAAATTGTTGGGTTTAGGAAACACACTCATTTGGAAACACTGCATAGTTTATAAAAGGTTTAAGAGAAACTGAATTTTGGGGGAGAAAAAGTGGAGTAGAACTACAAGCATGTGGATTTAAGAGAAACTGAGGCTTTTAAAAAAATTATTTATTTGGTTGGGCGTGGTGGTACACGCCTTTAATCCCAACACTCGGGAGGCAGAGGTAGGAGGATCGCTATGAGTTCAAGGCCATCCTGAGACTCCATAGTGAATCCCAGGTCAGCCTGGGCTAGAGTGAGACCCTACCTCAAAACACCAAAAAAAAAAAAAAAAAAAAAAAAATTATTTGTTTGAGAGAGAATGGGTGCACCAGGGCCTCCAGCCACTGCAAACAAACTCCAGATGCATGTGCCACCAGATGCATGTGCCACCTTGTGCATCTGGCTTATGTGGGTACGGGAGAATCAAACCTGGGTCCTTTGGTTTTGCTGGCAAAGTGCCTCAACCGCTGAGCCATCTCGCCATCCTGAAACTGGGGCTTTTCAAGACGGAGTAGAGTAAAGCTACTGACACGTGGGAAGCAGAATCTAGGAGCTTGTGTAAGGAAAGTTGGGAAGAACCCACACATTGTAGATTCAAAAACCAGAGGAAAGTCTTGATTGTAATAAAAAAGAGAAGTTATCCAAAACTATAAAGCAGAGACAAACAGAAAGGCCATCCAAACCAAGAAACAGTTTTATGTTCTTCCTTGGCACCAAGCCAGGCTGGGTGAGGGGGAAGCTAGACTCATGTGTATCCTTGTGGCCCCAAGAAAGGGCAGTAGGCAGGCCTAACAGAGAAACAAAGCTAAGCTGAGCAGTCTTTTACAGGAGCTTTGATAGGCAAGGGGAAGACCTTATTGGTTGGTAAATTGAGGGCGGATCCAGAGTTTTCTGTCTAGGTAGCATGCTAGCCTGGGCAGCAGGAGGTGCTGTAGATCAGCCTCCATCAGACACAAGTTCCATTTCTGTGGTGGCGTGTGGGGTGGCATCTCATGGTTCTCTTTGAGCCTCAAACTCTAATTGAAACTGCCTGAAAAGATAGCTTTCTCCCATCGTTTTTCAGTACAATCTTATTGAATCCCCACAGAAACATCACTGTCTGGTTCTGACATGGGCTTTTCAGAGCCTAGGCTGAGCTCCCAGTGCTGAGATTGTTCTGTCAGCATTTGGCACCTCTGGCAAGGGACTCGCTTACTCTGGGTTTAAATTCAGTGAATTGCATAACTGCACAGGGTGAAAGAATGGGGTGAGAAGACGTTGGTTCTGGGCTGGGTGCAGCCCAGCGCTCGAACACCCGCAGACTGGGCACGTGGCCTGAGTTTCAGCACTGAAGGGGGGAAAAAAGACCTGGGGTTCAGTTTCTGGCTGTGCAGCAGCTTTTACCCATGACCTTGGCAGGCTCTTAACATTTCTTTCTAGACCCTGAAGCTAAAGATAGCTTTCTCTTATCAGTGAGGACAGTTAGGAGATAAGGATTGTGACACTGGAGCCTGACAGATATAAAGGCCCCTGCCAGAATGGCTACCCACCTCCCATTTAAGAGCAAAGGGTGAGCTACCTCACAGTCATGGCCATGGCTTCTCTCCAAAAGGATGGACAAACTCCCAAAAGACCCAGAAAATACTTTTCTGATGGGAATATGAGAAGCGAAAGCCTTGTGCGGTCGCTGGAGATCAAAAGCAGTGCAACTATTCCAGAAAATAGTAAAGAATCCTTAAAAGAATTAGAGCCGTGGGGCCAAGAACATAGCCCAGTGAGTAGAGGCCTCTTGCCTGCCATGCTCTAAGCCCTGGGGTCGATCCTGCATAAACCTCATGTTGTGGCCTCTCATGCCAGCATTTGAGAGGTGGTGGTAGCTCAAGATCATCTTTAGCTATGAGTTTCAGATCAGCCTGGATGTGGGAGGCCAAGGTTAGAAGGATCGCTAGTTTGAGTCTACCTGAGACTACACAGTAAATTCCAGGTCAGCCTGGGTTAGAAGGAGACCCTACCTTAAAAAATAAATAAGCAAATAAATAAATAAATAAAAAGTTGGCTGGACTTGGTGGCACATGCCTTTAATCCCAGTACTCTGAAGAGGTAGGAAAACTGCTGTGAGTTTGAGGCCAGCCTGAGACTCCATAGTGAATTCCAGGGGAGCCTGAGCTAGAGTAAGACCCTATCTCAAAAAAAACAAAAAAAGGGGCTAGAGATATGGCTTAGTAGTTAAGGGATAAGGTGTTTGCCTACGAAGCCAAATGACCCTGGTTCGATTCTCATAGTGAATTCCAGGTCAGCCTGAGGTGAGTGAGACTCTACCTCAAAAACCAAAACCATTGCTGGGCGTGATGGCGCATGACTTTAATCCCAGCATTGGAGGTGTTGGGGGGGAGCAGAGGTAGGTGGATCGCCGTGAGTTCAAGGACACCCTGAGACTACATAGTGAGTTCCAGGTCTGCCTGGACTAGAGAGTAAGACCCTACCTCGAAAAAGCAAAACAAACAAGCAAACAAACAAACTCAGTTTTGATTCCCCAGGACCCAGATGCACAAGGTGGTGCATGTGTCTAGAGTTCATTTGCAGTGATTGGAGGCCCTGGCATGCCCATTCTCTCTATCCTCTCTCTCTTCTCTTTCTCTTTCGCTCTCCTCTCTCTCTCTTTCCAGAAGTAGGAGGATAGCCGTGAGTTTGAGGACACACTGAGACTACATAGTGAATTCCAGGTCAGTTTGAGCTAGAGTGAGACCCTACCTCGAAAAATAAGAAAAACAAAACAAAGCAAAACAAACAAACAAACAAACAAAAACCCAAGGGCTAGAGAGATGGCTTAGCGGTTAAGGTGTTTGCCTGTGAAGCCAAAGGACCCAGGTTCGATTCCCCAGGACCCATGTAAGCCAGATGCACAAGGGGCACATGCATCTGGAGTTCGTTTTCAGTGGCTAGAGACCCTGGTGTGCCCATTCTCTCTCAGTCTGTCTCTCTTCTATCTCTCTCTCTTCTTACAAATAAATAAATAAATTTAAATTAAAGGAGAGAGAGAGTCAGGCGTGATGGCACACGCCTTTAATCCCAGCACTTAGGAGGCAGAGGTAGAAGACCACATAGTGAATTCCAGATCAGCCTGGGCTAAAGTGAGACCTTACCTCAGAAACCAGAAAAAAAGAAAAAGAAAAAGAAAAAAGAAAAAAAAGACTGGGGCTGGAGAGATTGCTCAGTGGTTAAGGCACCTGCCAGCAAAGCCAAAGGACTCAGGTTGTTGTCCCTAAATTCACATAATGCCAGATGCACTTGGTGGAACATGCATCTGGAGTTGGTTTGCAGTGGCTAGAGGCCTGGCATGCCCATTCTCTCTCCCTGTCTCTCTCTCTCAAGGAAATAAATAAAATATTTTAAAAAAACTGTATAATTCAACTGATAGGATGTCACTATATCACTCAGATTCATAATGACAGATTCAGCCATTTGTGACAGGGCATGCCTATAAGGCAGGAAGATCAAAAGTTTAAGGTCATACTCTGCTACATAAGTGAGTTGGAGGCCAGCCTAGGCTACATGAGACCCTGTCTCAGAGAAGAAAAAAAACCTAATTCATAATGGTGGGTGCCAGCAGCTGGAACTGGGAAACAAGGTTAGTGTTCAATGGGGACAGAGTTTCAGTTTTGCAAGGTGGGGACAGTGGATTGCACAATAATAAGAATATGCCAGATGCCACTGAAATGGTTATTTAATAATAGTTAATGGGGCTGGAGGTGTGGCTTGGCAGTAAGGGCCTTGCCTAGAATCCACAGTGAGGGATTGGGGGGTGGTTTGGTGGTAGAGCTCTTGCCTGGTATGTACCAGGCCGAGTTCTGTCCTTGGCATTAAAAGAAAATGTAAGGGCTGAAGATGAGAGATTGTTTAGAGGTTTAGGCATTTGCTTGTGAAGACTAAGGACCTAGGTTCATTTCCCCACAACCCGTATAAGCCAGATGCACATGTGTCTGGAGTTCCTTTGCAGTGGCAGAGGCCCTGGTGTGTCCATTCTCTTCTTCCCTTTCTCTCTCTCCTTCTCTCTAATAAATAAATGCAAATAAAATATCTTTTTTAAAAAGAAAAAGTCCCTCTGAAATAACTGACTACTGCTCCCACAATGCATAAATCACAACCCCATGGGGAATACCTGCAACTCTACTGAGGAACACCCAGTGGAATGGGGGCAGGGACAAGGGAAAAGAGGATACCAACATGTAATGTATAAATATGTTAATTATAATAATAATAAACATTAAAAATGCAAAAAAGAAAGAAAAAGTAGGATGGGCAAGGTGGCACACACCTTTTTTTTTATGACATGGTAAAACTACATTTATTTAGTTTTGGAAGAAATCACCAAACAGTGTCCCTGCATTGCTATCCCATCTAGCATTTCCACCAGCAGGGAATGACAGTTCCTGCTAGTATTTGATGTTCCCAACAGTTCTGGATTTTGACCATTCTAATGGGTATATAGTAATCTTTGAAGTCAAGGCTACACTTAGAGAAACATGCATGAGTCAGAAATCTAAAACACCTTTGCAAACATTGAGCAGTGACCTTTTTCCACTGCTCTTTTATAATTAACTCTAAATGACTTGAGTTATTTATTTCTGAATGGGATGTTAACCAGACTGCCATTTCCTGCTGGAGACCCAGAGGGGCATCAGCAAGAGAGAGAAGGCAGTGTTTGTGAGCGTCTCTGGCTTGAAGTTAGGACTCTCCTCTTTTGAGGCTTGACCTGACAGTGCTGTGTTGAGGCCCGGTTGCCTTTCGATGGAAGTGTGACACTATCAGCATTGGCACAATGTCATGGAAATGTGATCTAGAGACACTGGCTGCCCATGCATCCTCAGAACGGTGTCGTGGTCCTCTTCCCTTTCTGGAACTGAGATGACTTGGCTACTTCCGAAGCTGGATTCCAAGTAACCAGAAGTAAATGTTCATTTTCGTCCAGGTCTGTTTGAGTAAAAACTTCAGAACTGCAGGGTTGGCCTGAGGTGTTTATTTCAAAAGATGTTCCTCAATTTAAAGCTAGTTTCTCTCAAAGTTTTTTTTTTTCTATTTATTAAGTTGATATTAAATTTTTATTCATTAACATGTCCTCATCCCACTCACACAGACATCAGTGGAGGAAGATTTAGTACTTGGCTCTGAGGTTGCCAGTTTTACAATAATCTATTTTGCATATAAAAGTTTATATTTAACTTTTTTGTTCATTAAAATCTTACAGATGTGGTTATGCAGTTTTTAATTTCAGAAAGTCGGTCAGAACATATTTTGAAAGATTTAGTGCCTAATGTTGCTTTTATGATGTAATAAAAGATTGGCAGAATCTGAAAAAAAAAAAAAAAAAAGAAATCTAAAACACACCCTCCAAGGCTCAGAGAACCTCAAAAAAGAGGGGATGGAAAGAATGTAGGAGCAGGGTGATGGGAAGTGAGGCTGTGGAAGGCTGTCTTCTGGATGCATCGAGGCTGCTACACTCAACCACCACATGTGGTTTCCTGCACATGATTGAGCCTATCGATATTTCATCATGGCTGAAGGAGGATCCATGAGACCCCGTACCTCCCACAGGTATGGAGGTGTGGTGGTTTGAATTGGGTATCCCCTTATAAACTCATGTGTTTTGAATGGCAATTTGGGAGGTGGAGCCTTCCTGTAGATGTCTTATTAGAGGCAGACTTAGGGATGTTACAGCCAGCTCCCTTTGCTAGAGTTTAGCTCACTCTCCTGCTGCTGTTTGCCACCTGCTGTGGCAAGGTGCTGTCCAGCCTCCGCTCTACCTTCTTTCTCTTGCCATTATGGAGCTTCCCCTCAAGACTGTAAGTTAAAATAAACAACTTTCCTCCCTTAGCTGCTTTTGGCCTGATGCTTTATGCCAGAAACAAAAAGGCAACTGCAACAGGTGGGTTGCCATTCTTCAGTAAAGTGCCTCCTACCTATGATCATGCAAGTAACCCTGACTTAAACTCAGTGGTAAAAAACAAACAAACAAACAAACAACAACAACAAAAAACCCAACTGGGTGTGGTGGCACACGCTTTAATCCCAGCACTGGGAAGGCAGAGGTAAGTGGACCACTAAGAGTTAGAGGCCACTCTAAGACTACATAGTGAGTTCCAGGTCTGCCTGAGCTGGACAGTGAGACCCTACCTCAAAAAAAAAAAAAAGCATGGAAGTAGGATAGGGACCTGAGAGCCGAAATTACAGTCTTATGCTACCAGGCCTGGTTTATACAGTTCTGGAAATCAAACCCTGGACTTGTGCACACTAGACAAGCACTCTACTAACTGATCTCCTTTTCAACAACTGTTATTTGTTTGTTTTTTTATTTTTATAATTAACAACTTCCATGATTGTAAATGATATCCCATGGTAATTCCTCCCTCTCCCCACTTTCCCCTTTGAAACTCCACTCTCCATCATATCTCCTCCACCTTTCAATCAGTCTCTCTTTCACTTTCATGTCATCATCATTTCCTCCTATTATGATGGTCTTGTGTAGGTAGTGTCAGGCACTGTGAGGTCATGGATATCCAGGCCATTTTGTGTCTGGAGGAGCATGTTGTAAGGAGTCTTACCCTTCCTTTGGCTCTTACATTCTTTCCATCACCTCTTCCTCAATGGACCCTTAGCCTTGGAAGGTGTGATAGATATTGCACTACTGAGCACTTCCCTGTCACTTCTTCTCAGCTCCATGATGCCTTTTTAAAAATTTAATTTAATTTTTTCTCAATTTTTAAAACATTTTCCATGATTATAAAAAATATCCCATGGTAATACCCTCCCTCCCCCCTTTTCCCCTTTGAAATTCCATACTCCATCATATCTACTCCCCATTTCAATAAGTCTTTCTTTTATTTTGATGTCATGATCTTTCCCTCCTCTTACGATGGTCTTATGTAGGTAGTGTCAGGCACTATGAGGTCATGGATATCCAGGCCATTTTTTTGTCTGGAGGGAGCATGTTGTAAGGAGTACTACCCTTCCTTTGGCTCTTACATTCTTTTTTTTTTTTTATGGGAAGAAAGGATTTATTTCAGGCATACAGAGTCCATGGGAGCACCATCCATGGCAGAAGAAGCTGGCTCCCTTTTATAGATCCAAGCAGAGAGAGATCACCAACAGCCAGCACCACAAAGACAAACAGCCAGAGCTCAAGCTGCCTTCCCCACATCATTGGGCTGGAATTAAGACCTGTCCCTAAACACACTTTAGGGCTGGACCCCAGGATCAGCCTCCAGTGACAACCTCCTCCAGCAGGCTGCTGGAGACTTAAGTAGAAAGCTTAGCCTTAATGAAAAATACCTGGAGCCTAGTGTGGTATACACCTTTAATCCCAGCACTTGCGAGGCAGAGGTAGGAGGATTGCCATGGGTTCCAGGCCAGACTAAGACTACATGGTGAATTCCAGTTCAGCCTGGGCTTGAGTGAGACTCTACCTTGAAAAACAAAACAAAACAAAAATATACCTGGGAAAGGAGGGTAGGAACTAGAGAGATTGCTAAATAGTTAAGGCACTTGCTTGCAAAGTCTAATAACCTAGGTTCAATTCCCCAATATCCACAATTCCTTAATACACATGCAAAGCCAGATGCACAAAATGACACATGTATCTGGGGTTCGTTTTCAGTAGCAGGAGGTCCTGATGTACCCATACTCTCTTCCCCCCACCACTCTCTCTCTTCATTTCTTTATGTCCCCCTCTCTCAAATAAAAATACTTTAAAAAAGAAAATAAGGAGCTAAAGAGATAGCTTAGTGGTTAAGGCACTGCTTGTGAAGCCTAAGGACCCAGGTTCAATAAGCCAGGTGTGGTGGTGCATGCCTTTAATCCCAGCACTTGGGAGGCAGAGGTGGGAGGATCGCTATGAGTTTGAGGCCACCCTGTGGCTCTTACATTCTTTCCGCCACCTCTTCTGCATTAGACCCTGAGCCTTGAAAGGTGTGATAGAGATATAGCAGTGCTGAACACTCTGGTCACTTCTTTCCAGCACTATGATATCTTCTGAGTCGTCCCAAGGTTACTGCCATCTGAAAAGGGAAGATTTTCTACCCAAAGTGAGAGTAGTATTAATATAAGGGCATTAACATTAAAAGAAGTGCTTACTGGGCTGTTTGATGAGCATAGTACATACATTTAGGCAGACAGCAGCAGACATTACACCCTAGGGCTCATGACTACCCCTTTTGTAGGTAGGTTTTCAGTATCAGGGATGTATTCTCTCCCATGGAGTGGGCCTCCAGTCCAATTAGAGGGCAGCTGGCTTTCACCATGACAGACATTCCACTATTGCACCTGTTGGCTCATTTGGCCTGGCTGGCCAAATATAAGGCTTGCAGCATCCATTGTTGAGTATCTTCACTGATGATTTTTCTCTCTTGCATTGAACTGCATGCAGAATGGTTTCTTCCAGCTTTCTGTCAGCTGGTCTACATGGAGGAGGTTATCATCTCAGTTCCAGCAGGATTTCTAAGTGGCCTTGCAGCCCAAGTATGTGGAGTCTCAGCAATAGGGTCTTACCATCTGTAGCAGACAGCTTCAGGTTCGCTGAGATGAACTTCCAGACCAGGCAGTTATGGAGGAAGGGATTTAATGAAGCTTACAGATCCAGGGTAAGTTCCATAATGGCAGAAGAAGCTGGCCTGCCTTCACAAGCCCAAGCAGAGAGAGAGAGAGAGAGAGAGAGAGAGAGAGAGAGAGAGAGAGAGAGAGAGAGAGAAGGAAGCCTAAAGGTCAAAAGCCACAGCACACTTTAGGAACTCCAGCTAGGCACACTTTGCATATCTTTAGATTGAAACCTGAAACCCACCACCACACCTAAAGATCCACCCAGTGACAATGCTTCCAGCCAGGTGGCTGCAGAATGCAAACTACAAACAAATAAACAACTGAATATTTTGGGGGGCCATCTATTCTATTCAAACCGCCACACCATCTGTTCCTGGTGGGAAACCAAGGGCCTCTGCAATGGCCTGTAATGCTTTGGAGGCATCAGGAACCTCCCTGGCCAACAACTCACTCACTGGAAGGTATCCCGTCCCTGGCACTGAAAATTTTCTAGTAACAATCTATGGCTCCTGAGTGTTCCTTTGTCCAAAAAAGTGGGTTTCCATATGATTTATTTATATCCTCTTAGATTTTGATTAGCCCTCCCTCCACCTTTCCTTTACTCAATCTCTTCCCCTGACTTCACTTAGGCCTTTTCACCTCCATTAATCTATTTTTCTACTTACATATATACAATACCATCCTATTAAGTACTCCCCTCCCTTCCTTTATATTCCCTTATATCTCCTTTCTAGCTTACTGGGATGACACACATCTTTAATCCCAGCACTTGGGAGGCAGGGGTAGGAGGATCACTGTGAGTTCAAGGCCACCCTGAGACTACATAGTGATTTCCAGGTTAGTCTGGGCTAGAGTGAGACCCTATCTCAAAAAAAAAAAAAAAAAAAAGGCTGGAGAGGTGGGTTGGGTTAGTGGTTAAGGCATTTGCCTGCAAAGCCAAAGGACCCAGGTCCGACTCTGCAGGACCCACATAAGCTAGATGCACAAGGTGGTGCATGCTTCTGGAGTTTGTTTGCAGTGGTTGGAGGCCCTAGTGTGCCCATTCTATCCATCTATACAACCATCCACCCATCCATCATCCATCCATCATCTATTTATCTATTATCAATCATCTCTCTCTCAAATAAATAAATATTTTAAAAATTTAAATTTTTAAAATTTATTTGTAAGCACAGAAAGATAGAGACAGAATGTGTACACAAGGGCTTCCAGACACTGCAAAGGAACCCCAGATACATGTACCACTTTGTGTATCTGACTGTATGTGGGTACTGAAGAATCAAACCCGGGTCTTTAGGCTTTGCAGGCAGGCACCTTAACTGCTAAGCCACCTTTCCAGCCCAGAAACAAATTTTTTATATCCCAATGGCCCCTTCTTGGCTCACAAATCCTTGGGAAACTGACGAGAGCCAACATCTGCTTAGAAATATACTTCTTTGCATCAATTCCTGGGACTACCAAAAACCTCTGAAAGCCACCCATTATCTGCCTTCTGGCTGAACAGCTTAGGGGAAAAACAAAGGAAGTGTTTTGAGAATTTAAACCAGCTAGCAGATCATTTTACCACTGGGAGGAAGGGCTGGCAGGCTGCTTGGGAACAAGAGAATGTACTTCCTGATCTGTTTTATGCCTCTGTCCATTTTGTATATAGTACGTGCAAAAAAGGATGCATTTAAAACAATAAAAAATAAAGTTTGAGCCAGGTGTGGTAGCACATGCCTTTAATCCCAGCACTTGGGAGGCAGAGGTAAATCACCATGAGTTCGAGGCCACCCTGAGACTGTAGTGAATTCCAGGTTAGCCTGTGTAAAAATGAGACCCTACCTCAAAAAAACAAACAAACAAACAAAAAGTTTGGGATACCAGGTGTGAATCTCTTATCCTAAATGTATAGAGATAAAAGTGTTACAAATTTTAGATTTAAAAAAAATTACTTATTTGTTTGAGAGAAAGAGGAGAGAGAGAGAATGGGCACGCAAGGTCTCCAGCCAGCGCAAACGAACTCCAGATGCATGTACCCCTCATGCATCTGGCTTATGTGGGTCTTGGGGAATTGAACCTGGGTCCTTTGGCTTTGCAGACAAATGCCTTAACTGCTAGGCCATCCCTCCAGCCAAAATTTTTTTTTAAGTACTTTTATTTATTTATTTATCTATTTGAGAGCGACAGACACAGAGAGAAAGACAGATAGAGGGAGAGAGACAGAATGGGCGCGCCAGGGCTTCCAGCCTCTGCAAACGAACTCCAGACGTGTGCGCCCTCTTGTGCATCTGGCTAACGTGGGACCTGGGGAACCGAGCCTCGAACCGGGGTCTTTAGGCTTCACCGGCAAGTGCTTAACCGCTAAGCCATCTCTCCAGCCCTGTTTGTTTGTTTGTTTGTTTTTTTTGAGGTAGGGTCTCACTCTGGCCCAGGCTGACCTGAATTCACTATGTAGTCTCAGGGTGGCCTCTAACTCACAATGATCCTCCTACCTCTGCCTCCCAAGTGCTGGGATTAAAGGCATGTCCCACCACACCCAGCTCAGCCCAATTTTTTTCTCAATTTTTATTAACGTTTTCCATGAGTATAAAAAATATCCCATGGTAATACCCTCCCTCCCCCCTTTTCCCCTTTGAAATTCCATTCTCCATCATATCCCCTCTCCATCTCAATAAGTCTCTCTTTTATTTTGATGTCATGATCTTTCCCTCCTCTTATGATGGTCTTGTGTAGGTAGTGTCAGGCACTATGAGGTCATGGATATCTAGGCCATTTTTTGTCTGGAGGGAGCACGTTGTAAGGAGTCCTACCCTTCCTTTGGCTCTTACATTCTTTCCGCCACCTCTTCTCCATTAGACCCTGAGCCTTGGAAGGTGTGATCGAGATGTTACTCGGTACTCTAGTCACTTCTTTCCAGCACTATGATGTCTTCTGAGTCGTCCCAAGGTCACTGCCATCTGAAAATGGAAGATTCTCTACCCAAAGTGAGAGTAGCATTAATATGAGGGTATGAATATTAAGAGAAGTGCTTACTGGACAGTTTGATCGGTCCAATTTTTTATGAGAGCACAAGAGAGAATTGATGTGCTAGGGCCTTAGCCACTACCCTCAAACTCCAGATGTGTGTGCCAATTTATGTACAAGAGTCACCTTGTATGCATGTATCACCTTGTGTGTCCGGCTTATTTGGACTCTCGGGAGTTGAACCTGGGTCCTTAGGCCTCACAGGCAAGTACCATAACCACTAATCCATTTCTCTAGCCCTCTTCACAGATCTGTTTTTTTCGAGGTATAGTCTCCCTCTAGTCCTGACTGACTTGGAATTCACTATGTAGTCTCAGGGTGGCCTCAAACTCACAGTGATCCTCCTACGTCTGCCTCCCAAGTGCTGGGATTAAAGGCATGTGCTGTCACACTTGGCCTAGATCTATTTTTTAAAATCTTAAATAGTGCAGTGATGGAGTGTGGATATCCATGACCTCATAGTGTATGACACCACCTACACAAGACCATAAGAGGAGGAAAAGAACATGACATCAAAATAAGAGAGAGACTGATTGAGAGGGTGAGGGGATATGACGGAGAATGGAGTTTCAAAGGGGAAAGTGGGGGAGGGAGGGAGGGCATTAACATGGGATATTGTTTACAATCATGGAAGTTGTTAATAAATTTAAAAAAACCCACTTTGAACCATTATATATATAAGCTGGGTGTGGTGACTCACACCTTTAATCCCAGCACTCAGGAGGCAGAGGTAGGAGGATCACTGGGAGTTCAAGGCCACCCTGAGACTACAGAGTGAATTCCAGGTCAGCCTAGGCTAGAGTGAGACCCTACCTTGAAAAAAACAAAAAGAAAACAGGACTCAAACAATGCAATGATGGAGTGTGTGTGTGGGGGGTGTAGCTCAGTGGTATGCCTGCCTAGCTTGAACAAGGTCTGGGTTTCCCCTGGCAGCACTCACACTAGCACAGCCAGACAAAATAGGACACAGAAGCACTGACATTATTTGTAGCTTTATTAAATCCCTTTACCTTCTACAAAATGATTACAATAAAAGAATACTTCATTTCCATGTAATACTGTCTTTATGGACGTACCGTGGTCAGAAAGTGACGGTAAAGCTCATGAGGATACATGTAGAGGAGATTAGGGACTAGCGACCCAGATGGAAAAAAAAAACAACAAAAACAGTGATAGCTCAGACTTGGATTTAACCCAGAAGTCACAATTTGGGGATGGAGAGTAAACAGATGTTTCCAGAAGCATAGAATAAACCTATGTGCTGACTCCAGGGCTGAAGGTAAAGGCACTTTTTTTGTTTGTTTGGGTTATGGTCTCACCCTAGCTCAGGCAGAACGTACTGCGTAGCCCAGGCTGGCCTTGAACACACAGCCATCCACCTACCTCAGTCTCCCCCAGAGCTGGGATTAAAGGTACGCTCACCGCAATTGACTTTAAACTACAACTTCTGAACCACAGTTCAAGGCTTCCCAACGCTATGGCCTTCCGAAAGATACCAGTCGTTGTCTCCCGTCAGCTTAGGTTGTTTTCTAATTGATGTGCATACATGTGCATTCCCTACATGCACGCATCCATCATCCTCCGCCCACTCACTCACTCTCCGTGTGTCCATCCACCCACCTACGCATCCTTCCACCCTACTGTCTGGGGCCACTCAAGCCTTTACATCTTAGACGTTCCCCTTCAATAAGAATCAAGACAAGACCCTATCAAACCAACCAACTCACTTCTCTCTAGAAGCCACTCCAGCACTTTTATTTCATAAACCTGTGAGATCCCCAGAGCCTTACCTGTCTGACAAGGTTTGGTTTCAAGGGCCAGGAGGTCGAACTGAGTCCTGGATGAGACAGAGTAGGAGATATGTTGGATCCAGGACTTCCTTTCCTACACAAGGCACGTTTAGGAACCTTTCCCTTTTCCTCCTCTCTCACAAAAGGAAGTAAGAAAAAATTGTTGAGATTCTTGGAACAAAAACAAATTAGGCTAAGAAAGAAGTTGCCAGCCTGTCTATGGAGTCAGCAGCGCTCTTGGATTTAGGAAAAAAAAAAAAAAATTAAATAATAAAAACCCAGCTGGCCTTTGTTTAGTGTTCAGCAAAGCCTGTCTCTTTAAGAGAGCACTGGGAATTCTCCAGGCCAGCCAACTTTTAATTTTGTGCAGATGTGTTTTTGAAGCTTGCCCTGTGCTTGGCCAATATCACAAACCCTGTTTACTTTCCTTTTAGGAGAGAAATTCCGCAGCTCTGGGAGGAAAAGCAAGGCCCTGTTAACCGCAGTTCTGGGCTCTGGATGCGGGAGCCACCCTGAGAACAGGCCTTTTTCTCTGTTGGTCTGTAGGATTTTCTAGGAAAGCTAACATGTGCCAAGTCCTCTCAGTGGGGAGGGACGACTGTCTGCACCCTTTCCTCTGGTGCAGGTCACTTGCAAGTCACAGACGCCCTGGAGGGGCTGAGAGGAAGGACAGTCCTGCTGTGAGGGTCTGAGGCTGGGAGGAAAGTCCTACTGGGCACAGGTGGCAGGGTCCCAAGCTCCCTCAACTTAAATGCTGTTTTGTGAAGCAATCAGAAAAAAGCCCCCCAAGAAAAACGCATGGGGATGGGCAGTGTACAAAAACCCCATTATATACCAGACAAACATGGGTGATGAAGGGCGGTGGGCAGAGCCACTTGGGACATGACCTGTGTGTACTAACATTCAGGATGAAGAAAAGAATATGGATTTCCAGTGACTTTCAAACTTGGCAAGGCGCAACAGGATCCCGCCCCTCCCCCAACAATGATTCAAAAATACAATATTTTTCCCTCTCACCCTCCTCCGCCCATAACTGCCTGCTGACTGTTCTGTGTTCTTTATAAAAACCCACACCCCAGCGTCAGCCACTGGCGCCAAGTTGGATGAGAATTTAGCTTCAGTCTCTGCTGCAGTGGCTTTGAACTTGGGTGCCAGAGGCTTCTTTGTAGCTGGAGTCTCACAGATGTTGGGGAACCCCCAGGGAAGCAGAGGGAAAGTACATTTGCCTCAGAGATCTGGGCTTTGAGGGGGTTAGGTTGGAGGAGATCAGAGAAGAGGGGACAGGGAGGAGGCGGGGGACAAGGAATGGCTTGCTTCTGTTCTGGGGCTGGCTGGGCTCCACGGGAGGCACCTCTGGCCTTCTGGACTATTCTTCTGCAGAGGATGAAGCAGGACTCTCGTCATCTGACATTGGGGCAAACTGTAAGAAGAGGCAGATTCTTGTGAGACACCTCCAAGGCGGGAGTCTGGTGGACCCAGTAATAAACAAGGGGCAGTATGGTCCCTGGCCTGCAAGATATGGGGGGACTGCCATCTTGTCAGGACTAGGGGCCTGAAGGGGATGAAAACTGAGACAAGGAAGTAAAAGATCTCTGAGCTAACCCTGGACAACATGAAGGAGCCAGTGAGGAGAAGGGCAACCCAGATGGGGTGGGGGCAACAGCAAGTGCAAAGGCCTCAGCGGCCACAGGAAAGGCAGTGGGGAGGTGAAGACGGTTATGACGGCCTTTGGAGAACACTCTGACTTTTCTCCAAAGTGTCTGGGAGCCTTGGAGGGCTGTAGGGGGAGAGTGAGGGCAGACACTGGAGGATCAAGGTAGAAGCTTGTGGTCTAGGTAGACAAGGATGGATTAGAGGCTGTACCCATGAGTCTCAAGGACAGGACCACAGGTACACAGTAGGAAGGCTATGACAGTTCGTCTCTTTTTTGTTGTTCTTCCCTCCTCCCCCAGGTAGAGTCTCACTTTATAGTTCCAGGCTGGCCTTGAGCTCACAGCAATCCTCCTTCCTCTGCCTCTAGAGTGATGGATTAAAGGTGTGCACCACCATGCTCTGCTAGTTCATCTTTATTGTTTCCAAATTTTACTTATTTATTTGAGAGAGAAAGAGAGAGAGAGGGAGGGAGGGAGGGAGAGAGAATATGGGCATGCCAGGTCCTCTTGTCACTGCAAAAACTCCAGATGCATGTGCCACCTTGTGAATCTGGCTTACATGGGTTCTGGAGAATTGAACCAGGGTCCTTTGGCTTTGCAGGCAAATGCCATAACCACTAAGCCATCTTCTCCATCCCAGTTCACCTTTTTATTAAAAAAAAAAAAAAAAGCTGGGTATGGTGGTGCACACCTTTAATCCCAGCACTTAGGAGGCAGAGTAGGAAGATCACCGTGAGTTCGAGGTCACCCTGAGATTATATAGTAAATTCCATATAGTAAATTCCAGGTCAGCCTGAGCTAGAGTGAAACCCCACCTCAACAAAACAAAACAAAGTTGGGGCTGAGAAGATGGCTCAGTGGTTAAAGACACTTTCTTGCAAAGTCTGCTGACTGGTGAGGGGCCAATTCTCTAGCTATTCACATAAAGCCCAATGCAAAAAGTGGTCCCACCTTCTGGTGCTCATTTGCAGAAGCTGGCAGGAAATCTTGACATGCCCATATACATACATGCAAATAAGTAAATAATTTAAAAATTCTTTTTTATGGACTAGGGAAATGGCTCAACAGTTAAAGGTACTTGCCTACAAGTCTGCTGGCTCAGGTTTGATTTCCCAGTACTCATGTAAAGCCAGATGAACAAAGTGGTGCGTATATCTGGAGTTCATTTGCAGTGGCTGAAGGCCCTGACACACCTATTTCTCTTTCTGCTCATAAATAAATAAATGATATTTTGAATTTATGTGAGTGTGTATGCGTACGTGATATATGTGTGTATACACCTGTGTGTATACTAGGTCTAATGGTCACTGCTAATGAATGCTAGACACTTGGGCCATTCTTTGTGTTTGGCTTTACATGGGTGCTGGGGAATTGAACCTAGGCCAATAGGCTTTGCAAATCTTTAGCCACTAAATCATCTCCTGAGCCCTGGCTCATCTTTTAAAAAAAATTTGGGCTGGAGAGATTGCTTAGTGGTTAAGGGGCTTGCCTGAGAAGCCTAAGGACTCATGTTTGACTCTCCAGATCCCAGGTAAGCCAGATGCACAAAGGTGAAGCACGTGCAAGGTCACACATGCCCACTAGGTGGTGCAAGCATTTGGAGTTCAATTTCAGTGGCTAAAGGATGCCAGTTCTCTCTCTCCTGTGCACTCACTCTGTCTAAAATTAAAGAAAGGAAAAAAATAAAAAATAAAAATAAATTTGAGGTTGGAGAGATGGCTCAGCAGTTAGAGTCTTAAACCTGATGGCCTGAACTGGGGTTCAATTCCCCAGTACCCATGTATAGCCAGATGCACAAACAGGTGCATGCATCTGAAGTTCCTTTGTAGTGGTTGGAGGCTCTGATGCATCTATTCTCTCTCTCATTTTGACTCTGCTTGCAAATAAATAAAATAAAAACATTAAAAATTTAAATTTGGGGGCTGGAGAGATGGCTCAGTGGGTGCTTGCCAGCAAAGCCAAAGGACCCAGGTTTGATTCCCCAGTACCTACATAAAGCCAGATGCACAAGGTGGCACATGTATCTGGAGTTTGTTTGCAATGGCTAGAGGTTCTGGCATGCTCATTCTTTCTATCTGCCTCTTTCTCTAAAATAAATACATAAAATATTAAAAATAAAATAAAATTTAGCCAAGTATGATGGTGCATGCCTTTAATGCCAGCAGTCACTGTGGATTCTAGGCAGGAGCTCTAACTGCTGAGCAATGTTCCAGATGTCTTTTTATTTATTTTTTAATATTTTAAAATATTTTTATTATTTTATTTTATTTATTTATTTACAAGCAGAGAGATAGAGAGAAGACAGACAGAGAGAGAATGGACATGCCAGGGCCTCTAGCCACTGCAAACGAACTCTAGACACATATGTCCCTTATACATCTGGCTTATGGAGGTCCTGGGGAATTGAACCTGGGTCCTTTAGCTTCATAGGCAAATGCCTTAACTACTAAGCTATCTCTCCAGCCCTTATTTTATTTTATTTTCCAAGGTAGGGTCTTGCCCTAGACCAGGCTGAATTGGAATTCACTCTGTAGTATCAGGGTAGCCTCAAAACTCATGGCAATCCTCCTCCCTCTCCTCCCGAGTCAATGGTTACTGGGAGCATGCGCTTGGATAGCCTTGGGCTTGAATACTGTCATGCAAGTCTCATCCTCATCCCCTCACTTCATGCCTCACCCTGCACTGAAGCACTGAAGACATGGTCCACTCACCACGTGCTATATAGCTGAGGCTGAGCTGCCGTTGCTCTCCTTATCCTCTTGCCTCCACTTCAGGTGATGGAGATTACAAATATGCACCATCATGCCTGCTTTCTTTATTTCCTTTCCTTTTTTTTTTTGAGGTAGGGTCTCACTGTAGTCTAGGCTGATCTGGAATTCACTCTGTAGTCTCAGGGTGGCCTCGAACTCATGGTGATCCTCCTACCTCTGCCTCCTGAGTGCTGGGATTAAAGGCATGTGCCACCACACCTGGGCATGCACTTCTTTATTTTTGTTGTGTATATGTTTGAGCATGCAAGTGTGTGTGTGTGTGTGTTCACACATGTAAGCACTGTCACACGTATGCCAAGGAGCATGGGTGGGGTTGAGAAGACAACTGTCATCTTTGCCTCCACCTTCCTTAAGGCAGGGTATTCCACCATTCACACTGTTCTCCAAGCTGGCTGGCTCCAAGCTTCTAGAAATCATTCTTTCTCCACCTCCTGTCTCACTGTAGGTGGGCTGGCACTACACAAGCAAGCCACAGCTTCAAGCTTCACATACGGTCTGGTCTGAACCCTGGTACTCAGGCTTGAGTAGCAAGTGCTTTATCCACTGAGCCACCTCCTCAGCCTCTCTCTCTCTTTAAACACAGGTGCTGGGAAACGGAACCTGTGCTGTCAGGCTTGGTAAGCAAGCCACTGTAATTGCTAAGCCATCTCACCAGCCCTCTTTGGTGTACTTTTGTTTTTTTGAGGTAGGATCTCGTGCTAGCCCTAGTTGACCTGGAATTCACCATGTCGTCTCAGGCTGGCCTTGAACTCACAGCGATCGTCCTATCTCTGCTTCCCAACTGTTGGGATTTAAGGTATGCAACACCATACCCTACTTTGATGCACTCTTAGCCAACACTGTACCTCCTCCCAAGTCCCACCCTCCTGCCTCTGCTGGGGACTCACCGAGCATTTGATATTCATGCGGGAGTACAGCATGGATGCGATTTCACTCTGTCCCGCGTCCAAGGCCACCATGAGCGCTGTGCTCCCATCCTGTAAAGAACCCGTGGTTGTGCTCACTGATGTCCTGCACCATATCCCACCCCCCCAGGGCACACCTGGGCAGGGACCTACCCGGTCTGTAAGTGAGATGTCACAGCTGGGCACGGCCAGCAGGAGCCCTGTGATCTCCTTATGCCCATGTTCACACGCACACATGAGGGCTGTGGAGCCGTCTTCATCTTGCACATTGACATCCGCCTCGCAGGCCAACAGGGCTTTGACCACGTCCACCCGCCCATGACTGACCGCCAGCATCAGGGCTGTCTGTCCTGCCTAGGTTGGAAGAGAAACAGGATGATGGTCCACATAGTGCCAGTGGTATGACACTTCTGCTCCAGAACCTTCCATGGCTCCCACTGACACGCAGTTCTACTTGGCTACAGTCAAACAACCCTTCTCAACCACTAGACCTTTTGCAGTTGCTGGTTCCTCCTCCCCTTTCCTTAAGCATCTCTTCAGAAGGGCTTTCCTAGGTCCATTTACTCATTTGCCCATATACTACAGGTTCTCAACTCACAGGTGTAAACAAATGTAAAAACTTACTCTCCTAACACATTTGAAAATTTTTATTTATTATAGAGAGAGAAAGAGACAGAGGGAGAGGGAGAGGGACAGAGGGAGAATGGGCGTACCAGGGTCTCCAGCCAATGCAATGCAAACGACCTCCAGATGCATCTATCACCTTGTGCACCTGGCTTCCATGAGTACTGGGGAATTGAACCTGGGACTTGAGGCTTTGCAGGGAAGTGCCTTAACTGCCAAGTCATCTCTCCAGCCCCACCTTTTTAATTTACTTTATTTTTTTAGGAAGGGTCTCAGTCTATCCCCAGGCTAGAATTAAAATTTGAACTCACAGTGATGAGTATACCTCTGCCTCCCAAGTGCTGGGATCAAAGATGACTGGCTGTTGTTCTTTAAATATATTTTAAATTTTTATTTAATTTGAGAGAGAGAAAATAGAAGTGTTAGGGCCTCCAGCCACTGCAAATGACACATACTCCACCTTGTTTATCTGGCTTACATGGGTTCTGGGGAATTGAACCTGGGTTCTTTGGCTTTGTAGGCAAGTGCCTTAACTGCTAAGCCATCTCTCCAGCCGTTCCCCCCCCCCCCCTTTATTGGACACAGTGTTTCAGACAGCCCAGGCTGCCCTCAAACTTCCTATGTAGCTGAAGATAACAAAGAACTTCTGATTCTCCTGCCTCTACGTCCTGAGTGCTGGGATGACAGGGATGCACCCTGTCTATGCAGTGTTGGGAACCCAGGGCTTCACACGCACTAGGTAGACACTCTACCCATTGAGCAACATACCCAGATCCACATTTTTCTTTTCTTTTGTTTTTTTGAGATAGGGTCTCACTTTGGCCCAGGATGACCTGGAAGTTACCCTGTGGTCTCAGACTGGCCTTGAACTCACTGTGATCCTCCTACCCCTGCCTCCTGAGTGCTGGGATTAAAGGTGTGTGCCACCATGCCTGGCTTCTTTTCTTTTTGAGACAGTGTCTTGCTATGTAGTCTAGGCTGGCCAGGAATTCCTGATCTTGTCACACCCTTCTGAGTCTGGGAGTTTTTCTGAACATTCCTGACTAAGAGTTGGCTGAGTCCTCAGATAGGAAATGCCCAGAGCAGGTCACCTGACAGAGCTAGAAAGTAGGCTGGCTGGAGAGGTGGCTTAGTTGTTCAGGTGTGTGCCTTTGAAGCCTAAGGACCCATGTTTCACTCCCCAGATCCCATGTAAGCCAGATGCACAAGGTGATGCATGTACAATGTTGCACATGCCCACTAGGTGGTGCACGTGTCTGATGTTGACTACAGTGTTAACAGTGGTGGGAGGCCACTGTAATCAACCAAAAAAAGAAAGAAAGGAAGGAAGGAAGGGAGGGAGGGAGGGAGGGAGGGAGGGAAGAAAGAAAGGCAGGCAGGCTGGTGATTGCCACTAGGATGCTAACGTAGAGGAAGAGCAAGGCTAGACTGATGATGGGTGCGGGGTTTCATGGGTGTGCTTGTGCAACATTACCTAAATACCAGTTGTCACTACAGAGCTCTCTTCTAAGGGTTAGTCTTGTGTGCTATGACTTTCACCCCAACTGAAGAAAAAAGGTGATCTTATTTATTTATTTTGGTTTTTCAAGGTAGAATCTTGCTGTAGCTCAGACTGACCTGGAATTCACTATTTAGCCTCAGGGTAGCTTTGAACTCATGGCGATCCTCCTACCTCTGACTCCCAAGTGCTGGCATTAAAGGCGTGAGCCACTGTGCTTGACTTATTTTATTTTTTTTAACCCTTTCTCTCTTTTTGAAAAATTATTTATTTATTTATTTATTTATTTGACAGAGAGAGAGAGAGAGAGAGAGGGAGATGAAGAGGGAGAGGATGGGCATGCCAGGGCCTCTAGCCACTGCAAATGAACTCTAGGTGCATACTCTCCCTTGTGCATCTGGCTAATGTGGGTCCTGGGGAATCAAACCTGGGTCCTTTAGTTTTGCAGGCAAATGCCTTAACCACTAAGCCATCACTTCAGCCCCTTCTCTTTCTTTCTCTCTCTCTCTTTTTTTTTTTTTTTTTTTTTTGAGGTATGGTCTTACTCTAGCCCAGGCTGACCTGGAATTTACTATGTAGTCTCAGGCTGGCCTTGAACTTATGGTGCTCCTCCTACCTCTGCCTCTGAGTGCTGGGATTAAAGGTGTGCGCCACCATGCCTGGATTTTATTTATTTATTTTTTTATTATTATTTGAGAGAAAGAGACAGACAGAGAATGGTCACATGAGGTCCTCCAGCCACAGCAAATGAACTCCAGGCACATGTGCCACTGTGTATCTGGCTTTATGTGGGAACTGGGGAATTGACTCTAGGTCCTTTGGCTTTGAAGGCAAGTACCTTAACCTCTAAGCCATCTCTCTAGCCCATTGTTGTTATTTTATTATTTATTTGCAAGGAGAGAGAGAGAGATCAGACTGGGCTAAAAAAAAATGTCATCTCTCCAGCCCCTGATGTGGGGGGGGGGGGAATCAAACAAACAAACTGTAGAGCAACTCAAGATCTAGGACTGCTGGCCTCCACATGCAAACATGAGCAATGCATGCTCGCACACGTAGGATCATGCACACATACATGTGCACATCAGAGATACAAAAATACAGACACACATAAGAAAAAATTCAGCCCAGTGATAAGAGCCTATCATGACAGTTACTTGGAAGGCTGAGGCAGGTGAATCACTCTGTCTCAACAGAAAATAAAAGAATTGGGCTGGGAAGATGGCTAAGTGGCTAAAGGCATTTGCTTGTGAAGCCTGCCAGCCTGCATTCAATTCCCAAACCGCCCATGTAAGCTTAACACAAAAAGTGGTGCAACCCTAACCCAATCTCAAGTTTGTCTGCAGTGGCAAGAAGCCTTAGTGTACCCCTCTCCTCACACATATATACAAATAAATAAATAAAACTTAAAAAAAAACAACAACAACAAAGAGGGCTAGGGGCATGGCTCTGCAGTAGAGCGCTTGGCTAGCGTGTGTAGACTACAGGTTCAATGCCCAGCACCAAAAACTAAAAACATAAAGCTCACCAGGCTAGCTCATCTCTGTACTCCCAGTGCTTCAAGATTTCATAAGTGAGAGTTCCAGACCAGCCTAAGCTACACAGCATGTTCCAGGCCAGTCTGGTATGCACAATGAGACCCTTTCTCAGAAATAAAGGACTAGGCGGAGCATGGTGCCGCACGCCTTTAATCCCAGCACTCGAGAGGCAGAGGTAGGAGGATCGCCATGAGTTCGAGGCCACCCTGAGACTCCATAGTGAATTCCAGGTCAGCCTGGGATACAGTGAGTCCTTACCTCACAAAACAAACAAACAAAATAATAATAATAATAATAGAAATAAAGGACTAGGTATGTAGCTCAGTGGAGAGTACTTGCCTGGCATGCATGGAATCTTGGGTTCCATCCCCAGAATCCCACAAACTGGGTATGTTGGTACATGCTGTAATCTCAGCATTTGGGAGGTACAGGCAGGAAGATCAGAAGTTCAAGATCATTCTTGGTTACACAGTCAACTGGAGGCCAGTCTGGGCTTCATGAGTCTTGTCTCAAATATAAATGAATGGAGGGATAAATGAATTAAAGACCCATGCCAGAGGCAGGTCACTCACAGCAGTCTGAAGCTAGACCATGTGTTTTATTTTTATTATTTATTTATTTATTTTATTTGAGAGTGACAGACACAGAGAGAAAGACAGATAGAGGGAGAGAGAGAGAATGGGCGTGCCAGGGCTTCCAGCCTCTGCAAACGAACTCCAGACGCGTGTGCCCCCTTGTGCATCTGGCTAACGTGGGACCTGGGGAACTGAGCCTCGAACCGGGGTCCTTAGGCTTCACAGGCAAGCGCTTAACTGCTAAGCCATCTCTCCAGCCCTAGACCACGTGTTTTAAATTCCAGCTCCTTGACTTTGACCTTGAAGAAATGATGCTGCTTCTCCAAACCTCACTTTCCCCATCTATGTTATGGCGACTGTCCCCACGGGCAAGGAATGGATTCATAATGGAATCTGGCCTACCCTATGGACTTAATAAAGGGGGAGAATGCCCTAGGTCTGCAGCAGCCAGAAGTTCTGTACCTGGCTGGCTTTGGCATTGACGTCCCCAAGCCGGAAGAGCTGTATCACAGTCTCGATGTCATCTTGGGTCTTCAGAGCAGCCAGGGCAGTGAGCATGACGGGGCTGTAGCCAGCGCGGTTCTGCTTGTCCACCCGGCAGACACCTGCATAGGGGCGTGGAGGGGCCGCCAACAAGGCACTGTGAGCCCTTGACCAGGCATGCCTCTGCAGCTGGGCTGGAAGCTTTGTTCCACACACACTGAGCGCTGAGTATTGTGTCCCCCACTGTGTTAGATGAGGGGCCTCTGACTGACAGTGCATGCACATGTGGGGCTGAGAATGGGAGAAGCCCCCTGTGAATCTGGAATTCAGCCTGTCAACTGGCCCAGGTGTCCTACATCCTGAATCAGACTAGGAAGCTGTGTCTTCTCCATATACCAGGGCAGGGCAGGGCCCTTCCGCCCTCTCCAAGCCCCAGGCCTCCCCTTACCAAGTGCCTCAGAAACATGATACCAACTACCCACCACACAGGCGTGCTCAGGAAACAAGGGAGCACTATGACATCCTATCTGCCTTTTTGCTTTTTTTTTTAAGGGTTTTCCAGGACATGCCAGAAAATCTGCTAGACAAATTCTAAAAGAGCGGTAACACTTTTGTTTGTTTGTTTGTTTGGAAATAGGATCTCGGTCTAGTCTAGGCTGACCTGGAATTCACTCTGTAGTCTCAGGGTGGCCTTGAACTCATTGTGATCCTCCTACCTTTACCTCCCAAGTGCTGGGATTAAAGGCGTGCACCACCAAGCCTGGCCTGTTTTGTTTCTGTTATACTGCTGAAGGAGAGGGCTGGGTCTCCCCACTACCCTGGAAGGACACACCTTCCTCCCACAGACTAGGATGGAAGAGTCTCCTCCATTAGATTAGGTGGGGCAGTACCTCCTCCATCTGTCTAGGTGGACTACATTCCTTCATGACACTAGGAAGGCAAAACATCCCCCATCAGGCTGAGTGGGTTGCATTCATTCATTCATGAGACAAGGAGAGTGGCACCTCCTCCGTCAGACCAGGAGAGCACAATGTCACCCCACCACACTGGAAGGGTGCTACCTATGTCCTCCATTAGACAGAGCTACAGTTCCAGACAATGAGGGGAACATCTTCCATTAGACAAGGAGGGCAGTGCCTCCCTCTCAGACCATCAAGCTGGGTGCATTAGCTGTTCTGCACACCAGACTCACCACTGTCCAGCAGCTGCTGCACCACAGGGAAGTTGGCATGTGACACGGAGTAGTGTAGTGCTGTGTTACCATTGCTGTCGGCGATGTTGACCACATAGTCCAGCAGCCGCGCGGACATGGCCCGGAACGTGACCAGGTGGCGCCGCACAAGCTCAGGGTGTGCGTCGCTGCGGCAGGCCAGGCGCAGCCACTCCTGAAGCACGGTGGTGTAGGCCACTTTCTGCACGTGAGACAAGCAGGCAGGAGTGGGGAGTGAGCACGGGCACTCCCTCCACTTGTGCACAAAGACCCAGGACCAAAAGGGCACATTCCTCCCCAAGCAACTGATGCTCACTGCTGGTAGCGGTGCACACTATGATCCCAGCCCTTGGGAGGCTGAGGCCAAGGATCAGGAGTTCAAAGTTAGCCTCAGCTACATAGCAAGTTCAAGGTAAGCCTGGGCTACATGAAACTGTCTCCAAACAAATAAAATTGTAGTATGGACGCCTCCTAGACCCCTAAAACTAAGAGGGACCAAAGGCCAGGCTGGGCCCTCAGGTACTGTGGACCTCCCTCCAAGTCTCAAGTCTCATGACTCAAGTCCATCTACTCCTAAGCCCACCCTTGGGTGTCTAGATCTTCCCTGGGCAAGTACAAGGAGGAGGGAATGGAGGGACCCCTGGGGTACAGGGCCCCACTGTACCAGCTCACGCTCTGTGAGGGCGTTGGGGTTGTCCAGGTACTTCTCCAGGGACAAACAAGCTGATATGAGGTCAGGGCTCAGCTCCATCCTGCCAAGAACAGACAAAAGCAAATTTATCGCTAGTCTCGTGGCATTTACCTGGAATTCCTGCTACTTGGGAGTCTGAAGGAGAAGGATCTCAAATTCAAGGCCTTCTTGGCACAGAGAGTGCATTCAAGGCCAACCCAGGCAATTTAGTGATAGTCAAAATAAAAAGTAAAAAGAAGCCAGGAGTGGTGGTGCACGCCTTTAATCCCAGCACTTGGGAGGCAGAGGTAGCAGGGTTGCTGAGAGGCCACTCTGAGACTACAGAGTGAATTCCACGTCAGCCTGGGCTAGAGTGAGACCCTACCTCGAAAACAACAACAAAAAAAAAAAAAAGAAAAGAAAGAAAGAAAGAAAGAAAGACAAAACAAAAAAAAAAGAAGTTGGGGGTCAACCTTGGCTACATAGTTAGTTCAAGGTCAGCCTGGGCTATATGAGACCCTGTCTCATAAACAACACACACACAAGAAGAAAACGAACACCTCTAGAATGTAAGATGCTCAGAAAGAGAAGGTGCTCACCAGTCAGACTATAGTGGGAATGACTGGTAAGAAGGGTTTGAACGGTAGGAGTCTCGCCCACCTGCCTGACTCTACCACTCAGAAAACTAACCGGATTTCCTCCTCTGAGTTGGTTCCTGATGCCCCCTCGGAAGTGGGCACTTGCTGAGACTCTGCTGGGAGCTGGCGGTCTTGCTGGCTGGTGTGGGGCCCTGCTGGCCCCGGAGGCCGGAGCTGAGGGCCCACGGCCACACGCTGCCCTCTGGCCGCTGGTTCTGGGGCTTCGTTCTCGGTGCTGTCGTCGTCTGAGAAGTTCTCTGCTGTGCTGGAGTCTTCCGAAGAGGACTCGTAACTGTGGCGGACAGACATGCCGACGGCAGGGATGAGCGAAATGTGCTATCCAAAGGACTACAGGGATTCCGCTCACGGCACCTGGCACACAGTTGGTGTCCGTTAAACTTCAGCTACGACTGGGGGTACACAGGACGGGGGGGGGGCCTGTCCCCACCTCACAGGCTTTCTGAACGAGGCCTCCCCTCTCTTTCTGAGACACAGGCCTACTCTGTAGACCAGGCTACCCTCCTGCCTCAGCTTCCGGAGAGCTTCGCTTAGAGCATACAAGGTGAAGTTTTTGAGTTCCGCATTGGGGACCTCTAAAAAATGCCGGTTTCCTCTGCTTCCCACTTCTGTCCTCTCCTCCTTCTGGTCGCTCAGCCATTACCCAGGTTGCATCCTCTGTCTGCCACACAGCAGCCCTCCCTTCACCTCGCCACTTCCTTATGTCTCCTGCATCATGTGTCCCTTCCTCCTGGGACTGGTTGGGGACCATCAGTGCCAGCTCTGAGGCCCCTCTGTGCTATGTGCCCAAGAGGCCCCATCATCACTGCAACCGCACCATGCTGGAACTTTCCCTCGGCTCCTACTGTCCACTGGACTGAGAGCTCCGTCAGGGCAGGGAGGTGACTGTCACTTTCAGGAGAATAACATGGTCTGAAGCTCAGAGCAGGATCCTGAGCTGCTGCGTGAGCCCTGGCACAAGGCATTGCCTAAGGTTCCTCATCTGCCTATTGTGCTTTCTGTGGTGTGTGTGTCTGTCTGTGTGTGTGTGTATGCTTGTGTGAGAGGGCACATGTGTGTGTAGGTGTGCGTACATGTGTGTATGCATACGTGTGGAGGTCAGAGGGTTTTTTATTTATTTTATGTATTTTTACTTACTGAGAGAGAGAGAGAGCGAGCAAGCGCCAGGGCCTCCAGCCAGTGTGAATAAACTCTAGACACATGTGTCACCATGTGCATCCCACATATGTGGGTCCTGGGGAGTTGAACCTGGGTCCTTAGACTTTGCAGGTCAGTGCCTTAACTGCTACAACATCTCTCCAGACTGGGCTTAAAAAAAAATTTTTTTTTTTTTGAGGTACTGTAGCTTCAACCTGTCTGACCTGAAACTCCCTCTGAAGCCCAGACTGGCCTTAAACTCACAGGCCATCCCTCTACCTCAGCCTCCTGAGTCCTGGGATTATAGGTGTGAATCACCATGCCCAGCTGGAGGCCAGAGGTTGACATCAGGTGTATTCTTCAATGGCTCTCTGCCTTATTTATTGAGGCAGAGTCCTTTTTTTTTTTTTTCCCCCTAAGGTAGGGTCTCACTCTAGCCCAGGCTGACCTGGAATTCACTCTGTAGTCTCAGGGTGGCCTCGAACTCACAATGATCCTCCTACCTCTGCCTCCCAAGTGCTGGGATGAAAGGCGTGCACCACCACATCCAGCTGAGGCAGGGTCTTTTACTTAAACCCAGAATTTATTAATTCAGCTTGTCTAGCTAGCCAGCTTGTCCCAGGGATCCCTCTGTCTCTGCCTCCTAAGCACAGGTATTACAGACTGCCATACCAACCCAGCATTTAGGTGGGTGCTTGGAATCTGAACTGAGGTCCTCAGGTTCACATAGCAAGCACTTGTTTTATTCCTTAAGACATCTCCCCAGCCCCCCCCCCCCCCCCAGTGTGCTTTCTTCAATGACTTAGCAATGAAGGGCTTGGACGGAGATGCAGCTCAGCAGTAGAGCAAGTCTGAAGCCCTGAGTTCCGCCCCTTGTACTGCAACATGGGGAACATAGAAACTGAGGGCTCAGTTCTCTCACCCGCCATTGACTCCCACAAACTGGAGGCTCCTCCGGTGGACTGTGGGGTCCGTGGGCTCATCTTTCCGCTTCATGATGGATCGTACACCCACGGGGGCTCTGCCTAGAAGGGACAATGGTGAATGTGGTATGAGTGTCCCTCAATCCATAACACACACCGAGGATCTTGGGGTTCCATTCCCTTGGGTGGCAGTAACTGCTCACCTGTCCCCCCGGCTTCCTCTAGCTCCTGCGAGGCTGCTGGTTTGGTGGCTTCTCTGTGGGTGGCATCTTGGGCGGCCACCTGGCCAGTGTCCTCAGAGTGTGTCAGAGAGGCTCCTGTAGGTCCTAAGAGGGACGAGGATGGCTCTGGAGAAGCTGGGGGACCTGCAGAGACATGGAATGGGCATTGCGTGCTAACTTCTAACAACCATTTTCACCAGAAACAGCTACGATGACTTGCGAGAGACCCTCACCTGAGATCTTGGCCCCTCCCTCATGCCTTCCTGCTACCTGCACGGAATTCTTCCTAGTTGGCTGTGGTCTCCTGGTCTCGGGAGGTGTTAAGAGTGTACAGAGTGAAGGAGGAGGAGGACCCCATCTATGCAGCGGGAGGTCGCCATCTATGCTGGGGGACACTTTCTGGTGATGCAGCTGCTTTGGGGTCTTGCATGCTGCTCTAACTAACCCCTTGTCCATTCTCCTTGAGTGAGACCAGTAAACTCATGGGAGGGGCAGGCAGATGGGGAAATGGCTTAGTGGTTAAAGACACAGCTTGCATAGCTCGCCCAGCCTGGGGTTTGATTCCCCAGTACCCACATCAAGCCAGATGCACAAAGTATTGTTTGTAATGGCAAGAGGCTCTAGAACACCCATATTCTCTCTTTCTTCCTCTCACTGAGGTAGGATCTTCATTTTTTGTTGTTTTGTTTTTCGAGGCAGGATCTCACTCTAGCCCAGGCTGACCTGGAATTCACTATATAGTCTCAGGGTTGCCTTGAACTCATAGCAATCCTCCTACCTCTGCCTTAAAGTGCTGGGATTAAAGGTGTGCACCACCATGCCTAGCAAATCATCTTGTTTTAAATCAAGGTTTCCCTTTAGCCTACGCTGAACTGAAAATTACTCTGTTGCCTCAGCTATCCTCAAGCTCACGAAGACCCTCCTATTTTAGCCTCCTGAGTGTTAGGATTAAAGTTGTGAGCTACCATGCTTGGCTTATTATTTATTATTATTATTGGTTTTCAATTGCTCTAGCCCAGGATGACTTGGAATTCACTGTGCAGTCTTACTTTGATTTTTCTACCTCTGCCTCCCAAGTGCTTGGATTAAAGGCATGTGTCACCACACTTGGCTTATTATTTTTCTTTCTTATTTATTTATTTATTTATCTATTTTTAGTTTTTCGAGGTGGGGTCCTGCTTTAGCCTCAGCTAATCTGGAATTCACTATGTAGTCTTAGGCTGGCCTCAAACTCATGGTGATTCTCCTACCTCTGCCTTCCAAGTGTTGGGATTAAAGGAGTGTGCCACCGTGTCTAGTATCTTTTTAAAAAATATTTTATTTTTATCTATTTATTTGAGACAGAGAGAGGAGAGAGAATGGGACATGCCAGGGCCTCCAGCCTCTGCAAACAAACTCCAGACACATGTGCCATCTTGTGCATCTGGCTTATATGGGTCCTAGTGAATTGAACTTGGGTCCTTTGGCTGTGTAGGCAAGTGCTTAACCTCTAAGCAATCCCTGCAGCCCCCCCCCCTCTTTTTTTGAGGTAGGATCTCATTCTAGCCCAGGCTGACCTTTGACTCACAGAAGTTTGTAGCTCCAGCCTGCTTGAGAACTCACAGTGATCCTCCTACCTCTGACTCCTGAGTGCTGTTGGGATTAATAGCATGCACCACCATGCCTAGCAATATTATTATTATTTTTTGTTTTCTTTTGTTTTATGAGGTAGGGTCTTGCTGTAGCCCAGGCTGACCTGGAATTCACTCTGTAGTATCACGGTGATCCTCCTGACACTACACGGTAAATAATTCCAGGTCAGCCTGGGCTACAGCAAGACCCTAGCTTGAAAAGCTCAGTACTAGAGTACTGGCCTAGAATTCACAGTGAAGGGCTATGGGCATGGCTTAGCTTAGCCTAGCCTAGCCTAGCCTAGCCTAGGGTGGTTTCTATCACCAACACCATATATATACAAAAATTATGACTCTACTGCCCTTAATTCCAGCACTCAAGAGGCAGAGGTAGGAGGATTGCCGTGAGTTTGAAGCCACTTTGAGACTACATAGTGAATTCCTGGTCAGCCTGGGCTAGAGTGAAACCCTATCTCAACAAACAAAAAAACATGGATAAAAATGGAAATTTTATCCTGTTTATATTTTATCACAGTTTTAAATTTTTTTTTAATTCGCTTATTTACTTATTTTATTTTTTTGGTTTTTCGAGGTAGGGTTTCATTTTAACCCAGGCTGACCGGGAATTCACTATATAGTCAGAGTGGCTTTGAACTCATGGTGACCTTCCTACTTCTGCTTCCCGAGTGTGGGGATTAAAGGTGTGTACCACCATGTCTGGCTACTTATTTATTTGACCCGGGAGGAGGGAGGAGAGCGAGAACAAATGAGAAAGAGAACACATGTGAGCACACAGGCATGCCAGGGCTTCTTGCCACTGCAAATGAACTGCAGAGACGTGCCATTTTGGGCATCTGTCTTTATGTGGGTACTGAGGCATAGAACCCAGAGCAGTAGGCTTTGCAAACAAGTGCCTTTAAGTGCTCAGCCACTTCTCCAGCCCTTATCACAGTTTTTCTTTCTTTCTTTCTTTCTTTCTTTCTTTCTTTCTTTCTTTCTTTCTTTTTCTTTTTCTTTTTCTTTTTCTTTTTTGATTTTTCAAGGAAGGGTCTCACTGTAGCCCAGGCTGACCTGGAACTCACCATATAGTCTCAGGCTGGCCTCAAAGTCAGAGATCCTCTTACCTCTACCCCACTGAGTGCTGGGATTAAAGGCGTGCACTACCACACCTGGCTATCTAATCAGTGTTTTTTAAACTTTATTTTGTTTGAGGGAGAGAGAGAGAGAGAATGAGCATGCTAGGGCCTCTAGCCACTGCAAATGAACTTCAGATGCATGTGCCACCATGTGCATCTGGCTTACCTGAGTCCTGGGGACTTGAACTTGGGTCCTTTGACTTTGCAGGCCAAGTGCCTTAACTGCTAAGCCATCTCTCCAGCCGAGTTTTTTTTTTTTTTTTGTATTTATTTATTTATTTCAGAGTGACAGAGAGAGACAGAATGGGTGCATCAGGGCTTCCAGACATTCAAACGAACTCCAGATGCATGTGCCATCTTGTGCATCTGGCTTACGTGGGTACTGGGGAACTGAGCCTCGAACCGGGGTCCTTAGACTTCACTGGCAAGTGCTTAACCACTAAGCCATCTCTCCAGACCCCCAGGTTTTTTTTTGTTTTTATTTTTTTTTTTAAGGTAGGTCTCACTGTAGCTCAGGCTGACCTGGAATTCACTATGTTGACTCAGGATAGCCTTCAACTCATGGCGATCCTCCTACCTCTGCCTCGTGAGTGCTGGGATTAGAGGCATGCACCACCATGTCTGGCCCTTATTTTACTTACTTACTTAATTTTGCTTTTTTTGGCATAGGGTCTTGCTCTAGCCCAGGCTGACCTGGAATTCACTCTGTAGTCTCAGGGTGGCCTTGAACTCACAGCGATCCTCCTAGCTCTGCCTCCCGAGTGCTGGGATTAAAGGCGTGTGCCACCATGCCCAGCATCCCTTCCTTTAATTTTTAATATTATTTATTTACTTGTGAGGAGATAGAGAGCCTATGGAGACTCTAGGGCCTCTTGCCTCTGCAAATGGACTCCAGACACATGCACACTTTGTACCTCTGGCTTTATGTGGGTACTGGGGAATTGAACCTGGGCCAGCTTTGCAAGCAAGCACCTTTAACCATCAGCCATCCCAGACCCTTCCTTCCTTTTTTAGTGTGTGTGGTTTGCACATATGTGCGCAAATGTGGCAGATGTGTATGCACACAGAGGCCAAAGCTGTGCAGTTTCCTCTATCGCTCTTTTGCCTTATTTTCTTGCAGAACTCCCTCTCTGAACCTGGAACTTCCTGTTGTTTGGACTGGCTGACCATCAAGCCCCAGTAATCCTTCTGTCCCTGCCCCACTCAGTCTTGGGGTTGTGGCGTGCACAGCCGTGCGTGGCTTTCTCTTACATGCATGCTAGAAATTGACCTCAGGCCCTCATGTTTGTGCAAAGTGCTCTTTTTTTTTTTGGTTTTTCGAGGTAGGGTCTCACTCTAGCCCAGGCTGACCTGAAATTCACTATGGAGTCTCTCGAACTCATGGCAATCCTCCTACCTCTGCCTCCCGAGTGCTGGGATTAAAGGCATGCGCCACCATGCCTGGCTGCAATAAGTGTTCTTAATGGGCTGAGCCATCTCCCTGGCCCATTCCTTTCTTTTTTTTTTTTTTTTTTTTTGTTTTTCAAGGTAAGGTCTCGCTCTATCCCAGGCTGAGCAAGAATTCACTATGTAATCTCTGGGTGGCCTCGAACTCACAGCAATACTCCTACATCTGCCTCTGGAACACTGGGATTAAAGGCGTGCATACCACACCCAGTCCCCCCTCTTTTTTTTTTTTTTTTTTTTTGGTTTTTCAAGGTAGGGTCTCACTCTGGCTCAGGCTAACCTGGAATTCACTATGTAGTCTCAGGGGGGCCTTGAACTCACGGTGATCCTCCTACCTCTGCCTCCCGAGTGCTGGGATTAAAGGCGTGCGCCACCACACCCGGTCCCCCTCTTTTTTTGACAGGGTCTCAAGTAGTCCAGATTGGCCTCCAACTTTCTATGTAGCTGAGGATGACCCTGAACTCCTGATCTTCCTAGCTCCACATACTGAGCTCTGCATTACAAGTATGCACCACCAGGCACAGTTTGTGGTGTGCTGGGGTGGGATTAAAACCAGGGCTTCACGCATGCTAAAATAACTCCTTAGATTTTTATTTGCAAGCACAGAGAGAGAGAGTGAGAATGCGCTAAGGTCTTTTTTAAAAAAAATATTTTTTTATTTATTTGAGAGAGAGAAAGAGGCACAGGGAGAGAGAATAGGTGTGCCAGGACCTCCAGACACATGCGCCACCTTGTGCATCTGGTTTACATGGGTCCTGGGGAATTGAACCTGGGTCCTTAGGCTTCACAGAAAAGTACCTTCACACAAAGCCATCTCTCCAGCCCTCCAGGTCCTTTTGCCACTGCAAACGAATTCCAGATGCACTCACCACTTTGTGTATCTAGCTCTGTGGGTACTGGGGAATCAAACCTGGGCTGGCAGGCCATGCAAGCAAGTGCAGCTCTAGTCCTCAGACTTAAAAAATTTTTATCCACTCATTACTACAGAGATACTTCACATCCATGTTTATTGCTGCTCTATACACAACATCTTGGAAATGGAACCAGCCTAGATACCCTTGAACTGATGAATGCATAATGAAGAGTGGTATATTTACACAATGGACTTTTATTCAGCTGTAAAGAAAAATGAAATTGTGAATTTGCAGGAAAATGAATGGATCTGAAAAAGATTATGCTGCCAGGCATGTGATGCAAATCTTAATCTCAGCACTCTGGAGGCTGAGGTAGAAGGATAGTTCTGAGTTCAAGACTAGTCTGAGACTACAGAGTAAATTCCAGGTCAGCCTGGGCTAGAGTAAGACCTACCTCAAAAAAAAAAAAAAAAAGATGATGATGATTTAGTTTTCGGATAGGGTAACCCACGCTGGCCTCAGACTTGTGATCCTCCTGTCTCAGGCTCCTGAATGTTGGGATAACAAACATGTGCTATCATGCCTGCCTTAGGGTGCCTGATTGAATTTTTTTTTGCAGAAAAACTAAGAAAATGTAATGTTTAGAGAAAGAAGGCAGTCACACAGAGACAGATGCTGTGTAATTTCACTCAGGGGAGGTCTCCAGAGTCACAAACTCCAGCAAGAAGGGGAGGGAGTAGCAGGTGACAGGACAAGACTTTAATGTAATGGGTGCTGGGGACAGAGGCACACTTGGCAGAGTGCTTGCCTAGCATGAACAAATTCCTGGGCGTGGAACCACATCTCTGAATCCCAGCACTCCAGAGATTCGGTAGCCAGGAGGGTCAGGAGTTTAAAGCCATTCTAGACTACATTGTGAGTTCAAGGCCTGCATGGGCTACAAGAGACACTCTCAAAAACCAAAGCCAAGAGTGGTGACACACACCTTTAATCCCAGCACTCAGGAGGCAGAGGTAGGAGGATCATTGTGAATTCCAGGTCAGCATGGGCTAGAGTAAGATCCTACCTTGGGGTAAAAAAATAAACAAAACAGGCTGGGAAAACAGCTCAGCAGTTAAAGTCACTTGCTTGCAAAGCTTAATTCCCTAGTGCCTATGTAAAGCCAGACACAAAATGGCATGTGCACCTGGTGCTTATTTACAGTGCAAGAGACCCTGTTGTACACACATACATAAAGCAATTTTTTTGTCAAAAATATTTTTATTGGGCTGGAGAGATGGCTTTGCAGTTAAGCACTTGCCTGTGAAGCCTAAGGGCCTCGGTTCAAGGCTCGATTCTCCAGGACCCATTAGCCAGATGCACAAGGGACACACACATCTGGAGTTCGTTTGCAGTGGCTGGAGGCCCTGGCATGCCCATTCTCTCTCTATCTGCCTATTTCTCTCTGTCTGTTGCTCTCAAATAAATAAATAAAAATAAACAAAAAATCTAAAAAATATTATTCATTTGAGACAGTGAGTGAGGGAAAGAAACAGACAGACAGACACACACACACACACACACACACACACACACACACACACAGAGAGACAGAGAGAAAATGGGTGCTCCAGGGCCTCCAGCTACTTCAAACGAACTCCAGATGCATGCACCCTGTTGTGTACCTGGCTTATGTGGGTCTTGGGAAATTGAGCCAGGGTACTTTGTTTTTGCAAGCAAATGCCTTAACTGCTAAGCCATCTCTCCAGCAACCCACCCCCCCTTTTTCTTGAGGTAGGGTCTCACTCTAGCCCAGGTTGACCTGGAATTCACTATGTAGCCTCAGGTTGGCCTTGAACTCAAGGTGATCCTCAAACCTTTGCCTCCTGAGTGCTGGGATTAAAGGAGTGCACCACTACCCCCTGCTTATGTAAATCAATTTTTTCTAAAATGTAAAAAGAAAAGCAAGTCCAGCTTTCAAAAGCTGGATGTGGTGGCGCATGCCTGTCATCTCAGCCTGGGAGGTGGAGGCAGTAGGATCAAGAGTTCAAAGCTAGGGCTGGAGAGATGGCTTAGCAATTAAGTGCTTGCTTGTGAAGCCTAAGGACCCCAGTTCGAGGCTCCATTCCCAGGACCCACATAAGCCAGATACACGAGGTGGCACATGTGTCTGGCCTTTGTTTGCAGTGGCTCGAGGCCCTGGTGCACCCATTCTCTCTCTCTGCCTTTTTCTCTCCCTGTCACTCTCAAATAAATAAATAAAAATAAACAAAGAAAAGAAAAAAACAAAAAAACAAGTTCAAAGCTATCCTCAGCTATATAGGGTGTTTAAGGTCAGTCTGGGCTACATGAAATCTACTCACAAAAACAAGGGACTGGAGAGATGGGTCAGTGGTTAAGGCACTTGCCTGTAAAGCCTAATGACTCAGGTTCAATTTCCCAGTACCCATGTAAAGCCAGATGGACAGAGTGATGTGTGCACCTGGAGTGTGGTTGCAGCAGCTGGAAGCCCTGGTGCAGCTGTTCTCATTCTCTCTGTCTCCTTGTAAAAAGAACACACTGAGACAAAGCCTAACAAGATGGTGCATGCCTTGTAACCCCAGCACTTGGGAACTGAGGCAAGCGGATCATGAGTTAGTGGACAGTCTTGATTACAAATGAAATCCTGCTGAGAGGAAGAAAGGAAGGAGGGAGAAACAAAAGGAGAAAGAAAAAGAGAGGGAAAGAACAACACAAAATCAGGTTTAAATGGCTTCTTCTAGTTAGAGGAGTACTGAAATGTTAAAATAACAACAGATACCAAACACAGATGGCTCCCTGCTCTGAAGGTTCTGAGTTCACAAAGTCAACCAATTTCAGGTTAAAAATAGTACGGCTGGAGCTGCACCACAGTTAAGGCGCCTCTATGCAAAGCCTAACGACCTGGGTTCAATTCCCCAGTACCTATGTAAGCCTGATGCACAAAACGGCACATGCCTCTGGAGTCTGTTTACAGTGCTTAGAGGCCCTAGTGCGTCCACATATACACACATACTCTTTCTCTCTGCTTGCAAATAACTAAAATATTTTTAAAAAATGTACTGGGGAAAAAAAAAGCTGTGTCTGCATCAAACATGTAAACTGTTTCTTTTTGTTGTTTTTCAAGGTAGGGTCTGTAGTATCTGGGTGGCCTTGAACTCATGGCCTGCTTCCTCAGTCTCCCTAGTGCGAGGATTAAAGGTGTGTGCCATCAAACCCAGCTTAATTGTTTTTTTTTTTTTTTTAATTTTTATTTACTTATTAGAGAGGGAGAGGAGAGAGAGACAGAGAGAGAATGAGTACATCAGGGCCTCCAGCCACTGCAAACGAACTCCACACACATGTGCCACCTTGTAAATCTGGTTTACGTGGGTCCTGGGGATTCAAAACTAGGTCCTTTGACTTTACAAGCAAACGTCTTAACTGCTAAGCCATCCCCACAGCCTTTGTTGTTGTTTTTTTTTCAAGGAAGGTTCTCACTGTAGCCTAGGCTGACCCAGAATTCACTATGTAATCTCAGGGTGGCCTTGAACTCACTGTGATCCTCCTACCTCTGCCTCCTGAGTGCTGATATTAAAGGTATGCACCATGCCCAGTCCTTATTGCTGTTTTTGAAGTAGGGTCTCACTCTATCCCAGGCTGGCCTGGAACTCACTTCCATTCTCCTACCTCAACTTCCTGAGTGCTAGGATTAAAGGTGTGTGTCACCACACCTTGCTACAGTGACTATTTCCAAAGCACTCACGTTGTATTAGGTGTCATATGTCATCAAGAGATGAGGGCTGGAGAGATGGCTTAGCAGTTAAGGTGCTTACCTGTGAAACCTAAGGACCCAGGTTCAATTCTCCAGGTCCCACGTCAGCCAGATACACAATGGTGGCACATGCATCTGGAGTCTGTTTGCAGTGGCTAGAGGCCCTGACATACTCATTCTCTCTCCCCTCTGTCTCTAATAAATAAATGAATAAAAATAAAATCCTTAAGCAAGAGTTAAGTCTGAGTGGATCAAAGACCTTAATATCCGACCTGAAACTCTGAAATTGCTAGATGAAAAAGTAGGGGAAACCCTTCAACATATTGGTCTTGGCAAAGACTTTCTGAATATAACCCCAGTTGCTTAGGAAATAAAACCATGAATCACCCGCTGGGACTTCATGAAATTACAAAGCTTCTGTATGGCAAAGAGGCAACCTACAGAATGGGAGAAAATCTTTGCCAGCTATACATCTGATAGAGGATTAATATCTAGGACATACAAAGAACTCAAAAAACTAGATAATAAGAAATCAAACAACCCAATTAAAAAATAGGCCATGGAATTAAATAGAGAATTCTCAAAAGAAATACAGATGACATATAAACATAAATAAAAAAAGATGTTTTGCATCCCTAGTCATCAGGGAAATGCAGATTAAAACTACACTGATGGCTAGCCAGGTGAAATGAGACAACGGGTGCAACAGTGGCACATCTGTCATGGTGGAAACCAACTGCCCTCTAATTGGACTGGAGGCCCACTCCATGGGAGGGAATACATCCCTGATACTGAAAACCTACAACAGGGGTAGTCATGAGCCCTTGGGGTGTAACATCTGCTGATGTCTGGCTAAATGTATATACTATGCTCACCAAACTTCCCAGTAAGCACTTCTCTTAATACCCATATATTACTGCTACTTTCACTTTTTCATTAGAGAACTTTCTCTTTTCAGATGGCAGTGAGCTTGGAATGACTCAGAAGGCACCATGGTGCTGGAAAGAAGTGACAGAGGAGTGCTCAGCACTGACATATCTCAATCACACCTCCCAAGGCTCAGAGTCCATTGCGAAAGAGGTGGCGGAAAGAATGTAAGAGCCAAAGGAAGGGTAGGACTCCTTACAACGTGCTCCTCCAGACACAAAATGGCCTGGATATCCATGACCTCACAGTATCTGACACTACCTACACAAGACCATCATAAGAGGAGGAAAAGATCATAACATCAAAATAAAAAAGACTGATTGAGAGGGGGAGGGGATATGATGGAGAGTGGAATTTTAAAGGGGAAAGCAGCTTAGCGGCTAAGTGCTTCCCTGTGAAGTGTAAGGACCCCGGTTCGAGGCTTGATTCCCCAGGACCCACGTTAGCCAGATGGACAAGGGGGCGCATGCGTCTGGAGTTCGATTGCAGTGGCTGGAGGCCCTGGAGTGCCCATTCTCTCTCTTTCTCTGCCTCTCTCTGTGTCACTCTCAAATGAATAAATAAAAATGAACAAAAAAATTTGCAAAGGGGAAAGCAGGGGGAGGGAGGGAATTACTATGGGATATTGTTTGCAATTATGAAAGCTGTTAAAAAATTTTTTAAAAAAGAAGAGATGATTTAGTCTATAGGACTATGTGTGTGGGTTCTATGCAAACATTACCACAGTAATTTGTTTGCTTGAGGCAGGGTCTTGCTTATAGTTCATGCTGACCTGAAACTTAATCTGTAGCCAGGCAGGCTTTGAACTCATGGCAATCCTCCCACTTCAGTCTTGAGTGCTGGGATTATATGTGTGAATCACTATACAGGACTCTACATTGTTTTGAGATAGGGTCTCATGTTTGCCAGGATGGCCTTAAACTGGCTCTGAGGCTGAGAATGAATTTGAACTCTTGCTCCTCCCTGCCTCCACCTTCCCAGTGCTGCGGTTACAGTATGCACCACCACTTCCAGCAATATGTTTCATGTTATTTTTTCAACTCTACATTTTATGGAAAGACTTGAGCATTCTCAGGGGTCCTGGAATGGATTCCTTCAGATGCAGACATATGGCTGGATTTGTAATTGTCACTTTATTGGAAAATGGGATAAACTGAAAGCAAACTTATTTGGAAGAACCGAAGTTTATTGTAAGGGCTGAGGATATAGCTCAGTGGGTAGAGTGCATGCCTAGCGTTAACAAAGCCCTAGGTTCAATCCCCAGTACTGCACGGAACAGAGGCGGTAGCCCACACCTGTCATGCCAGCACTTGGAAGTGAAGGCCATCCCCAGCTACATACATAGTGAGTTTGAGGCCAGCCTGGGCTAAATGAAACTGTGTCTTAAATAAAATAAAAAATGCTTATTATGAGCTTGGATAGAGATCAGGAATGTACCTGGAGTCCATGATGCTAGGCCAGGAGTTGAAGACCAGCCTAAGCAAACACAGCATGACCCCGTCTCTTAACGACTGTTCTCCCCCCACCCTCTTTTTGTTTTTAGATAAGGTCTCATGCTTGTTTTGTGGGTATTTATTTATTTATTTATTTGAGAGAGAAAGAGGCAGAAAGACAGAGAATGAGAATGGGTGCCCAGAGCCTCCAGCCACTGCAAACCAACTCCAGATTCTTACATCACCTTGTGCATCTTGGATTATGTGGGTCCTGGGGAATTGAACCTGAGTCCTTTGGCTTTGCCAGCAAATGCCTTAACCACTAAGCCATCTCTCCAGCCCCTCTTTTTTTTGAGGCACTAGGAATGGAACCCAGGGTCTTTTGAGTCCTAGGCAAGGACTCTACTGCTGAGCTAGGGAGACTATCTTTATGTGGTGGCACATGCCTTTAATCCCAGCACTAGGGAAGCAGAGGTAGGAGGATCACCATGAGTTCAAGGCCACCTTGAGACTACAGAGTGAATTCCAGGTCAGCCTTGGCTACAGTGAGACCCCACCTCGAAAAATCAACAAGCAAGCAATCAAAGAAAGAAAGAAAGAAAGCAGGGCGCTGGGGAGATGGCTCAGTGTATAAATGCACTTGCAGTTAAAGCAAAAGGATAAAACAAGCCTGTCACACAGAGCTGGAAGCTGTAGCAGGTACCTGCCTGTGGCCAGAAGGGCGGTGGAGACAGAAGCATGGTCCACAAGCTCAAGGGCCAGCTAACCTGGCAATCATCATGGTAAACAACAAAAGGCTGTGCTTCAAACAAGGCGGAAGGCGAGGACTAGCACCTGACCTCCACATGTATGCCACGCCATGCTGGCACCTGCACTCACAGATATGGGTGTGGTGGAGATGCCCACATACACTAACACCCCCAAAGTATTCCAAACACATTACAAATAGGAAAGATACGGTGATTTAAGTATATAGGGAGATGGTTCAGTGGATAAAGCACTTGCTGCTCAGGCTCGAGTACCTGAGTTGAATCACAGACCTCATGTAAAAAGCCAGAGGCCCAGGCTGGAGACATGGTTTAGTGGTTAAGGTGTTTGCCTACAAAGCCAAAGGACCCTGGTTCGATTCTCCAGGACCCACATAAGCCAAGGCACATGCATCTGGCGTTCATTTGCAGTGGCTGGTGGCCCTGGAGTTCCCATTCTCTCTCTCTCTCTCTCTGCCTCTTTCACTCATAAAAAAAATAAGTAACTTTTTTTTTTTTTTAAAGCCAGAGGCCTTAGCAGGCTTCTGCGATCCCAGCACTAGCGGTCTGCTGGCAATAAGGATGATGGGAGGCAGAGATGGAGGAGCATTTCCTAGGAGCGCCTAGTGAGTGCAGCAAAGAACAGCAAAGCAAAAATGCACAGTGAAAACGGAGGGCTGAGGTGATGACTCAGTGGTTAAAGGTGCTGTTTACACAGCCTGCTGGTCCAGGTTTGATTCCCTAGTATCCATGTAAAGCCAAATGCACAAAGTACATGTGTTTGGAGTTCATTTGCAGTGGCAAGAGGCCCAGATGTGCACATTTTCCCTTCTCTCTTTCCTAAATAAACAAATATTTTAAACAAATCTTATTTATCTATTTAATATGTATATAGAGAGAGGCAGAGAGAGAGAGAGAGAGAGAGAGAGAGAGAATGGGCACACCAGGGCATCCAGCCACTGCAAACAAACTCCAGATGTATGCGCCACTTTGTGCATCTGGCTAATATGGGTCCTTAGGCTTCACAGCAAGCATCTTAACCACTAAGTCATCCCTCCAGACCAAATAAGCAAATTAAAAATTTTTTATAGCCGGAGCTGGGCGTGGTGGCACACGCCTTTAATCCCAGCACTCGGGAGGCAGAGGTAGGAGGACTGCTGTGAGTTTGAGGCCACTCTGAGAATTCAGAGTGAATTCCAGCTCAGCCTAGGCTAGAGTGAGACCCTACCTTGAAAAACCAATTTATAGCCAGGCGTAGTGGCGCATGCCTTTAATCCTAGCACTTGGGAGGCAGAGGTAGGAGGATTGTCATGAGTTCAAAGCCACCCTGAGACTACATAGTGAATTCCAGGAGAGCCTGAGCTAGAGTGAAACCCTACCTTGGAAAAAAAAAAAGGGGGGGGGCACTTGCTTGCAAAGCCTGCCAACATGGGTTTGATTTCCAAGTACCTGAGTAAAGCAGACACACGAAGTGGCACTAATGTCTGAAGTTCCTGGGGTTCCCATATTCTTTCTCTCAAATAAATAAATAATACTTAAATTTTTTTTTTTTCTAAAAGATAAGCATGGTGGCCCACGCCTTTAATCCCAGGCCTCAGGAGACAGAGTTAGGAAAATTGTGAGTTGAAGGCCAGCCTGGGACTACAGAGTGAGTTCCAGGTCAGCTTGGGTTAGAATGAGACCTCGAAACCATTAACAACAAAAAAGGGTTGGAGGGATGGCTTATTGGGTAAGTCACTTGTCTGTGAGGCCTAAGGACCCAGGTTCGATTCCCCAGTACCCACATAAGCCAGATGTACATGGTGGCACATGCATCTGGACTTTGTTTGCAGTGGCTAGAGGCCCTAGTGTGCCCATTCTCTCTTGCATAAACAAATAAAAATAAAATATAAAAAAAGGGAGGCTGGACAGAAGGCTTAGCAGTTAAGGCGCTTGCCAGCAAAGCCACAGAACCTAGTTCAAGCCAGGTGTGGTGGCGCACGCCTTTAATCCCATCACTCAGGAGGCAGAGGTAGGAGGATCGCTGTGAGTTCAAGGCCACCTTGAGACTACATAGTGAATTCCAGGTTAGCTTGTAGAGTGAAACCCTACCTGGAAGAAAAAAAAAAAAAAAAAGTACCTAGGTTCAATTCCCCAGGACTCAAATAAGCCAGATGCACAAGGTAGCACATGCATTGGAGTTCATTTGTGGTGGTCAGAGGCCCGGGCATACCCATTCTCTCCCTGTATCTACTTCCTTCTTTCTCTTTCTCAATTAAGTAAAATAAAAACCCAGCTGGGCATGATGGCACACGCCTTTAATCCCAGCACTCAGGAGGCAGAGGGTCACCACGAGTTTGTGGCCACCCTGACTACATAGTGAATTTCAGGTAATCCTGAGCTAGAGTGAAACCCTACCTCTAAAAAACCAAAAATAAAGTAAAATAAAATAAAATAAAAACAAAGCCAGGCATGGTGGCACATGCCTTTAATCCCAGCTCTTAGGAGGCAGAGGTAGGAGGAGTGCCATGAGTTTGAAGTCACCCTGCGACTAGAGTGAAAGCCTACGTCAAAAAACTAAAAATAAATAAAGCAAATAAAGGAAGGAAAAGCAAAAATTGAATAAATGGGCTCTGGGCTGCCCTTTCACTGCAGCCTCTGGTGGGCCTGCTGCGTCTGGAGGAGCTCCCAAGTGGCGCACAGGGGTTGAGGGCCAGGATGCCTTGAACATAGGGTCTCTTGACCTACATGAAGAAAGTGCACAGCATCACACTGGTTTTCAGATGTGCACCTACGTCAGAATCCTGCCTCCACCAGGAGCTCAGATCTCTGAGCCGTGTCTAACCTTGTAATGTCCTCAGTCCCACTGTCACAAAGGTCCTAATTAAGCTACCTCACATCAAACGGGAAGAAAAGATACTCAATCAAATGCTAGGGAAGAATGCTTAGAATCTAAAGTCCAAGTGCTCCCTTCCCTCTTCTTGGATTTCTCTCTCTCTTTTCTTTTGTCATGTAGAGGATCAAGGCATTCCTTGTGCAGGCTAGGCAAGCACGTTACCACTAAGCTGTGTGTCTACCTTACTCTCTCTCTCTCTCTTTTTTCTTTTTTTCAAGGCAAGGCCTCACTGTAGCCCAGGCTGACCTGGAATTCCCTCTGTCGTCTTAGGGTGGCCTCGAGCTCACGGCCACCCTATCTTGGCTTCCCAAGTGCTGGGGCTGAAGGAATTCGCCACTACTCACAGCTCGCCACCGCCACATTCTGACTCCCACTGGCCACTCAAAGAGGCAGCAGAATGACATTTACCCACAGGCAGCGTGTTGCAAATATCGGTTCTACGGCACAAGATTCAGACCTGAGACTTGAACAGATCTTCGGTGAGTCTCACACTGAGAACTTTCTATCTCTGCTGTGGTGTGTAGGGTTGACAGGCTCACTCTGCAGCCCAGGCTTGCCTCCAACACAATGGGACCATCCTGCCTCAGCCTCTTGGAATTAGATGCAGGAACCGCTAAGCCTGGCTGCTTCTTACTTTTGCTTCTTTTCATGGCAGGGTCTCACCATAGCCCAGGCTCACCAGGAACTCACACTGTAGTCCCAGGCTGGCCTCAAACTCAGTGATCCTCCTACCTCTGCTGCTGCTGCTGCTGCTGCTTTTTCAAGGTAGGGTCTTACTCTAGTTCAGGCTGACCTGGAACTCACTAAGTAATCTCAGGGTGGCCTTGAACTTATGGCATTCCTCCAACCTCTGCCTCCCGAGTGTTGGGATCAAAGGCGTGTGCCACCACACCCAGCTACCTCTGCTTCTTAATTTTTTTTTTTAGTATTTTATTTTTATTTATTTATTTGAGTGAGAGATACAGAAATAGGCAGAAAGAAAGAGAGAGAGAATGGGTGTGTCAGGCCTTCAGCCACTGCAAGCGAACTCCAGATGCATGTCTCCCTTGTGCATCTGGCTTATGTGGGTCCTGGGGAGTCAAACCTGGTCCTTTGGCTTTGTAGGCAAGAGCCTTTACCACTAAGCCATCTCTCTAGCCCTGCTTCTTAGTTTTCGTTTATTTATTTGCCAGCAGTGAGAGAATGAGAATGGGTGCAGCAAGGCCTGGTGCCTCCAGATAAATGCACACTTTAGTTATTTGTGTGCGGGTGGTGTATGAGAGAGCCAGGGCCTCTTAGTGGTACAAACACACACCGCATGCTTGTGCCACTATCTGTGTTGAGGAATTGAACCTGGGCTGTATGAGCTTTACAAACAAGAACCTATCCTTACATTCTTGTAGATGACTAAGGTAACCAGTAAGCTATTCAGTAATAAAACATAGTAAAGAAATTGAAAAAAAAAAAAAAGAAAGAAAGAAAGGCTATGGCTCAGTGATGTGGTGCTTGTCTAGCCTGCAGGGTGTCCTAGGTTCCATCCCCAGCACCACAAAAAAATTTAAAAAAGTGAAGTGGAAAAAGTAAGAAACAGAAAGGGATTTTTGTTTTTCTGAAACACAATACCATTTAAGGAAACGAAACCCTCAGCGGGCATATTTTTCCAGGACACCAAATATCTAAATAAGCCTCTGGAAGGTGGAGTACAAGGGATGATATTAACGGGGGTGAGAATGCTGGGTGTGGAGTTGTAGGGTCCTAGCTAGCCTGAGGGCGAGGCAGGAAGACAGCTTAGAGGCCAGCCCAGGCAGCATAGTGAGACTCCACTTTCATAAAGCCAAACATTTTGGCCAGGCATGGTGGCGCTTAGGAAACAGACACAGAAGGATCAGATGTTCAAACTCATTCTTGGCTATATAGTGAGTTCAGGGCCAGCCAAAGCTATATAGCAAGAACTTATCCTATAAAACAAAAACAAAAACAAAAAGAGAGACTGGAAATGCGGCTCAGTGGGTAGAATACCTGCTGCTTAGTAGGCATGAAGGCCTGAGTTTGATCCCCAGCACCACATAAACTAACTGTGATGGCGCACGCCTTTAATCCCAGCACTCGAGAGGCAGAGGTAGGAGGATCCCTGTGAGTTTGAGGCCAGCCTGAGACTATCTAGTGAATTCCAGGTCAGCCTGGGCTAGAGTGAGACCCTACCTGAAAAAGAATAAACAAATAAAATGAAAGCCAGCTGTGGTGGTGCTCACCTTTAATCTGAGAACTTGGGAGGCAAGAAGTAGTCTCTGTGAGTTCAAAGCCACCCTGACACTACATAGAGAATTCTGGGTAAGCCTTGCCTAGAGCAAGATCATACCTCAAAAAATAAATAAATACATTCTTTAAAATACAGGGCTGGCTGGGCTGAAGAGATGGCTTAGCAGTTAAAGCGCTTGCCTGCAAAGCCAAAGGTTTGATTCCCTGGGACCCACATAAGCCAGCTGCACAAGGTGGCACAAGCATTTGGAGTTTGTTTGCAGTGGCTGAAAGACCTGGAGTGCCCATTCTATCTCTCAAATAAATAAAAATTTTAAAAAAATATAGGGTTGGAGAGATGGATAGGCTTATGTTAATCTAGTGACAGCTTGCTGTCAGGATTCCTAATTTAAACAGCATTGTCAAGGATTCAAAGGCAGAGCACAGGGAAACTCGAATCTGAACCCAGGCCACCACCCCATGCAATTGTCTTAACCCTCGCCTATGTTCCTAACCAATTTGCTTTGGACACTTGATCACTGTATTGATGTTTCTGCACTGTTTTTGTTTTTTTTTTTTTTTTGTCCTGTTTGCTTCTCCTATATATTTATTACAGCAGGTCTATGTTTGACTGTCTCCTGTGTTCCCAGTGCCTTCAGGAGTCCAGCACATAGTAGGCACCTTAACCTCATCTGCACAGTGTACGCATCTGTTGGATGGGATGATACTGAAAGGAATGAACACACTGCAGTTCTACTCAGGCGAGAGAGAGGCAGGAGCTGGCAGCAGAGAGTGCCGTGTCACATGAGGAAGAAGTCAGGGACAGCAGCTTCTCCAGGGGGTGCTTGTGGCTCTGTCTGTACGTCTTTCAGGCAGGAGGACCCACGACTGCCCTGGGAGGCATGTCTGGAATGGAGAGTGCCTCTCAGAGATTCCAAAGCTGGGCTGGGCGCGCCTTTGGCAGGGGGTGGCCAGAACCCGGGGCTGGGTGTTTGGAAGGACACAGAACACAGGGGTGCTTTCCACAGTGGTCCAGGAACAATAGGGAAGCAAGAAAACACAGCTGGGTCCTTGCCCTACAGCCTGTGCCCAGTGGCTGCCAGGAGGACTCTGACCAACTTGACACTATAGTCTACAGTGAGAACTGAGGTCACACTGGGGCTGGGTGTGCATTCTGGTGACGTGAATTCCCTCACCAAGCCTCAGCTTCCCTAGTTATGAACAGAGTGGAAACCCATGTGATGGCAAATCCCTGTAAATCCCTGCTTCTCAGGAGGCTGAGCCAGGAGGATCAGGAGGTCAAGGCCAGCCTGGACCACATGAGACCCTATCTCAAAGACAGAGTGTCTAGTTAGTCTATACTATATAGCGAGACCCTATCTTAACCACCACCCCCTCACACACATGAAAAGAAAGAGTAGGGGAGGGAGAGCGGGAGAAAGAGAAAATAAAAGAACAACAGGGAGCTGGGGGGTGGCTCGTGAGTAATAACGCTTGCTGTGCAAGCAGGAGGACCCGAGTTTGATCCTAGCACCCAAGTAAAATACCAAGCATAGAGAAGCATGCTTGTGACCCCAGCACTGAGGAGGGGTGGTGCAGACAGGAAGATCACTGGGGATCATAGATCATGAGCTCCAGGTTCAGTAAGAGACTGTCTCAGGTAAATAAACAGGAAGAGCGATATCGGACACCCAACATCTGGTCTCTGTAAGTGCACATACAGGTGTACCCATTCCCATATACATGTGCTTACACACACACACACCAAAATAATAATAATAATAATAATAATAATAGAGGCTGAAGAGATGGCTCAGTGGTTAAGGTGCTTGCCTGCAAAGCCTAACAACTCTGGTTTGATTCCCCAGTACCCATGTAAAGCCAGATGCACAAAGTGATGTATGTATCTGGAGTTCATTTGCCCAGGTGAAGGCCCTAGCACACCCATTCTGTCTGTTTCTATCTCTCGCTGTTTACAATAATACAAATACAAATAAATAAAATATTTAAAAAATAAAAATAAAGGTTAAACAACAACAACAAAAAAACAGACAAGAATATTGACATATCTATCAGGAGTTCAAAGCCATCTTCAGCTACATAGTGAGTTTGAAGCTAGCCTGGGCTAATGAGATCCCATCTTAAAAAAAATCAAAACCCAAGGTCTACTGTGTGTATTCCTTGGCAAGGGTTCTAGAGGGTCACACTAGTATGAGACTACTTCACCAAGAGGGAAGCTGAGGCCCAGAGATATGATGTGGTTCACCCAGGGCCCTACAACAAGGAGTGGTATTGGAACCTGGGTCACCCAGCTGCCCAGTCCACTTTATCCAGCACCCCCTCAGGCTAATAAAACACTTAACCCAGCATTTGGCAGCATCTGGTCCATGCCCAGCTCAGAGCAGCTGTCACTGTTCTTATCATTCGTCAGGCAGCTTCTCCCCGGGCAGCTGACAATCTGTATCTCGTCCTGGCATGAGGACTCGGTACTTCCTCTCCTCAAAGCCACAAGGCTTAGGTGGGGCTCCTCTATCCTCAGGGCCCAGGGTTAGACAGGGAAGGCAGTGACTGCTCTTCCAACAAGAGCCACTCCTGGGAATTTTAGTGGTGCTCCCTGTCCACAGAGGCCCCTTAATTCCAGATTCTAAGGAAGAGAGAGCCAAATGCTTTCACCCAGCTGAGAGAGAAGCCTCCAGAGTAGTCAGGACAGACAGTTCATTAGTTTCCTGGTGACACCTACAGATGTCCCTCAGTTCTACAAACAATACATTCCCTTTCTATGGGTTACATTAACCTGAGGACTGATTCCTGCTAATTCTTCAATCTAGCAGGGATTTTGCTAGTGAACCAACAATCTTGGGGACCCTCTTTCAAAATAACCCTTTTTTGGTATTTATACAATACCATATGTAAAGCAATATGCTGGACACCCAATTTCTCTGCATGATCCCTGTAGCTCGGCTTAATTCCCCCCATTTTGGAGGAGAGGGGATAAAGAAAAAGCAAGAGCTTAGGTGATCTGTCCGGGGCAAGACCAGGAGAAAAGGAAGACCCCTTCTTACTCTCTCCCGCTGGGTTCACTCACCTGTGGGCCCCTCACAGTTTCGCTCTGTGATGCTAATCTTTTTGACCACGTGGATGTTGCCGGTGCTGGCCGTGGGCAGCGGGCACATTGACTCCACCACTTCGAGGCTGCGGAACACCGTGGGGCTCTCTGGAGCCCCCGAGGCTGCCAGGGCCCTCAGACCGGCTCCATAGGGCTCCAGGTTCTGGGCTCGCTGCGCGGGGGCTCCGGCCACAGTGCTGGCGGCCACCTCTACTTCCCGCGGGCCCTCCACCACCCTTACGGTGTCCACGCGAAGCGGGGTGTCCGGAGGTGGCCAGGCCTGAGGCTGGAGCTCAGCCTGGCGGGCCTGTGCCGCCTGCAGCTCCTGCAGCGCCTTCTTGAGCTGCGTCTCCAGCACTGCGACTTTAGCCGCAAGGGCCGCCTCGCCATCGGGGATGCCCAAGTCCCGCTCGCGGACCCAGGTGCCCACGCTGCGGGTCTCCAGCGCCGTTGGGTCTTCGGGGGGCTCGGGGATGTCCAGACAGAGCTCGCTGCGGCCACGGACCCCCGCGGGGTGACCGAGGAACTTCTGGCTCTTCAGCTGCACAGTGAGCTGTCGTTTTTCTTCCTGGAGCACTGACAACTTCACCTGGAGCACGGGGATCAGCTTGACCTGTTCCTCCAGCTGACGCAGCTTTCTCAGGGCACCTGCCATCTGCTCCCGCACGTGGGCCAAGTGCCCGGCGCTGGGTGCCACAGGTGTGGACAGGCCTGAGCTGCGTGGCGTTGGGGGTGGCAGGCCCACACCAGCCAGGGAGCTGGTGGAGCCCGCGGCACTGGGTGTCAGGGAGCCCAGGCCTGATGGCATGGCCGCCTGATCCTCCAGTCGTCTCCGGGCGTCTAGCAATGTGCGCTCCACTCGTGGGTTGAAGCCACCACGGGTCTCCAGTGCGCCATATTGTGGGTAGAAGCCCCGGCCACAGTAGGAGTAGGCCGAGTGGCGACTGTCCCCACTGGCATTGGAGCACAGTGACTCGGTAGATGTCCACCAGGAGCCTGCGCCCCGCGGCAATGAGCCCAGGCGTGGCCGGCGCTGCACAGCCACCCTGCGCAGCGTGTGGCCTTTCTCAATGTCATCCACATACTTGAGGAAGTCCAAGTCCAGGCGGTAGCCATACGGTGTCTCCACTGAGTATGGAGGGTCAGGGTCCTTGGAGGGGAAGGCTGGAGGAGAAGCTGGGCCTGGAGTGCCTGGGGTGGGAGAAAGTCAGAACCTCCAAATACTGTCCAATTTTCTATGTGCAGGCTGGTCCTCAGAAACAGTAGGGGTTACTCCCTAAGAGTGGAGCCCACCCAGTGCACAAGTAGGTCCACAGTCTCTGTTCTTTAACACAGAGCAGGGCCCTGTCACTAACTGACCCAAGGGCAGGGCTGTCCTCTTCAGCTCAGAACACCACAGGAGAGCTGCCCTACTCATGTAGACCCTCACAGCAGGGCTGGCCTCCCCCCTCAGAGTAGGTCTGTCCTCCCCCCTTAGACCCTCTTGGGCAGAGCCCTCTTCCCATCCTGTGGTCTTGCCCCTAACCTGGGAACGGGGCGGGCACATGCAGGACCTGGGCCATCCTCTTCTCTGCAGACACTGCTCCTCAGGGGTTGCTCCGGACTGTAAGCCAGACTGCTTGCAGCACTGTCTGATCCTGATCTGCGCAGAGGGGTTGAGGGAGTCCGGGGTCAAGAGGCTGTAGTGGGAAAGGGGAGAAGATGTTTCCACCCCACCCCACCCGCACAGCCGCCCCCACCCAGATTTGGGACCCTCTTACACACTCACATGAAGCTTGGCTGCAGAAAGGCCTAGAACAAAGAAACCAAAGCTCCTCGCCTGCGTACACATCTGTCCAGCCTCTGGACAGGCTCCAGCTGTTCCCAGAGCCCTGCCTTCACATGGCCCTGGGGCAGGGGGCCCCAACCCGGCAGTCCCACCCTTCCTGTACCCCCTCCCCTCAGCTCAGGCCCAGAGCAGGCCACAGGGAGAGGGAGAATGAAGATGGGTAGGGGCTGGAGCGCTAAGGGGGATCCCTCCAGTGGGGATCAAAGGACCCACACAGACAAAGGGTGGCAGAAGGAGACAGAAAGTGGGAGGTAGGTAGAGGAAGGGAAAGTGGGGAGGCAACAAGTTAGTTACCAGTAGCCTTTCTCCTTTATGGAAACAATTTTCTCTAAAAATAAACAGTTTCACTGCCAGCTATACAGAACTTCCTGCCCCCCCAGGATGCGTCCTGGCTAGGGGCGCAGCAGGGATAGAGAGCTGGGGTGGAGGTCCGGGAAGTCATGGGGGTGGAGGGGAGGAAGTAAGAGGGGGGCTGCCTGCAGGCTGTAAAAGGGAAGGACAATCAAGGCCTCTCACTAACATGGCCTTAGTTTTGAAAGCTGGCCAGGGTCAGTCCTTTCTGTTATCTAGCCTCCAGCCACCCTGCTGCAGACACCTCTGTCCATGTCACCAGCAGAGTGGACCCTTTCCGGCCTGTGCGTGTCAAGGTAATGGGTACTTGGGAGGATGGGATCAGGCAGGGGTGGGGCTCCAGGCTGCTGAACTTGACCTCGGTCTTGATGTCTCCCTGAACATCTCTCCATATATCCTCTCTCCTCCTCTCTCTTTTTTCTCTCTGCCTCCCTCCATGTCTTGCTCCCAGTCTCTGTCCTTGCTTCACTATCTTTTCCACACCTGGAATGCAGTGACCAACTATAGGAAACAAGACATTTGGTTCTGTATCTGTCTGCAGTCTCATTCCCCAGAATAACAGAAAGTCGATCCAGACTGTATTCTGAGGACAGCCAGACGCAGTGAGCAGTACTGGGATAGCCTGGGCAAGAGGGTGTTGGAGATAGAGGAAATAAGACTAATAATAACTTTTGGGCTGGACGGGTGGCTCAGCAATTAAAGGTGCTTGCTTGGAAAGCCTGCCAGTCTTGCTTTGATTTCCTAGTATACATGTAAAGCCAGATGAACAAAGTAGAGCATGCACCTAAAGTGTTTGCATGGCAAGAGGCCCTGGCATGCCCATTCTGTCTCACAAATAAATGAATAAATAAATAAAAACAACAACAACAAAGTTTTGTGTATGTGATTTTTTTTTTTTGTTGTTGTTGTTTTGGAGATGATCTCATGTAGCCTAGGTCTGCCTGGTTCCCTATGTAGCCAAGGATAATCTTGGATGTGACCCTCCTGCCTCTGTCTCTCCTGAGTGCTGGGAATACCTATCAGCTGAGCTACATTCCCTCGCTGTGGTGGTGTTTCTGAGACAAGATCTTGCTATATAGCCCAGGCTCACCTTGAACTCACAATCCTCCTGTCTTGGCCTCTGAGTGCTGGGATTGCAGGCTGCAGTTGTGTACGTTGGGGGGAGGGGAGTTGCTTGCTTTTCAGAAGTAGGGGTTCACTCTAGCCTAAACTGATTTGGAACTCATTCTCTAGTCCAGGCTGGCCTTGAGCTCACAGCGATCGTCCTACCTCAGATCTCCTGAGTGCTGGGATTATAGTCATGAGCCACAATACCTGGCAAATACCATCTCTTAAATTAGCATGACAACCTCAAGAGTTAGAAAGTCAGCATTCTGGTTTACCTTTGGGTGTAGGAACTTGCCCCAGGTTCACTTGGGTATGGGGTTAAACCTGTGCACGGCAGCTTTCACCCAGAATCCATATCCTTTTACCCATTTCCAAACATGGAGATTGAAGACTAATTGTCTCCACTTGGGTACTGCCCTGCATTCATAGTAGAGGTCCTGGGCAAGGTGGAGGTTAGAGCAAAGAGGTGTGTGGGGGTGAATGAGATAGGAAGGGCTCAGATCCTATCCTTCCAGGGTCCTGAGGAGAAAATGAAGTGTACCCCAAGTCACTAGGGAAGTTCCAGGTGGCTCTCCTCAGAGAAGGGAACAGGATTTATCCCAAGTACCTCCCCATCAGTCAGAATATTTCTGAGGCTTCCCTAATTCCTTTCTCCGCCCCAAATTAGGGGACCAGGAGGACCCCGCCCCATGCATGAAGGGGGCGGGGCCTGCGGGGTCTTCTGCTAATGGCTAACAGCTGCTGTTCCCTACACCAGCCCAGCGGGCAGGCCGAGGCCCAGACCAACCGGACGGCCGGACGCTTTCCCGCCGCCTGGGGAGCCTGGCCGGCCCCGGAGCAGGGCGATGAGGGACCGAGCAGGGAGGTGGGGGGTGGTGGTGGTGGTGGTGGTGGATCGAGATACGGATGAGGACTGAAACGGAGAGAAGGGCAGAGGGGAGGAAGAGCTTCGGGACAGGAGGCAGGGGTGAAGTGGACGGGGAACGAGGGAACAGAGCCGGGGTCGAAGATGGGGATGAGGGCAGCGGCGCTCCAAGTCTGCCAAGTTTAGGCGCCGAAGGTGAGCTTGGACGCATCGGTTCCCAGACACTGGCGAGATTGTCCCCGGGAGTTGGAAGTGAAGGAGGGGTTCCCACTGGAACCCAAAACTGGACTGGACCCCCCCAGCCCCAACTCGGGGGTCCCACTCGCCTGGCGCGCTCCGGCTGCCGCCGTCCCAGCGTCCCGCCGCCCGTGCGTCCTCGCCGCCGCCAGCCGGCTGCCCGGCCTAGGGCGACGGCCACGCCTCCCGCAGGCCACGCCCACCGCGGCCACGCCCCCCGAGCCTCCAGGGCGCCTCTAGTGCGGAGGAGGGGGGAAGAACGGGGGGGCGCCCGCTTGTCACCTGGTATGCAGGTATGTGTGCGTGTGGCAGGGCCTGGCCCCCTCCCAGGCCGTCACCAATCCCCGGGGCAGGGACCCTTCCAACGCCACCACGGCCGCTCTCCCGCCCTCTGCAGCTGCGCTGGCCGGGGCCCAGGGAGCGGGCGGAGCTGGCCGGGGCCCAGGGAGCGGGCGGAGCTGGCCAGGGCCCAGCTCGGGGAGGGCGCCTGGGCGGGCGCGGTGGTGACGGCGGGAGGTCACCCCTCCCCCAGCCTGACCGCCCAGGGCTGGAAGCCGCCCAGCGCAGGCCTGGTGCCCGGTGGCGTGACCGCTGCGAAGCTGCTTCCGCGGCGCGAGATTGCCATGGCTGGAGTCAGCCCTCAGACTCATCCTGCGCTACGCCTTAGTTTCTCCATCAGTAAAATGGGTAGTGTTGAGAAAATACTCCTAAACACTATGCATGGGCCAAATAGAGTCCCAGACATGGGACAGCTTACTTGAAGTGATGGGATGGTCCCCAGGGCCTTGTGCATGCTAGGTAAGCGCTCTGCTATGAGCTACATCCCTATCCCACAACTGGACTTTGGCTTGTATAGAACTTTGTGGAAGCCAAGCGCACATTTCTGTCACCCCAGTATCCAGGAGTTGGCAGCAGGAGGATCTGTTCAAAGTTACTTAGCTACAAAGCAAGTTTGAGGCCAGCCTGGGCTACATGAGATCCTGTCTCAAAAATCCAAACTATCTGGGAGTCACTTAGCAGCCTGGGTTTCACAAGTGATACTACTATTCCCAGTGGACACTTTGTATTATTTGTCTGTTTCACTTAAAAGAATGTCAGCTTCTGGCCTGGGGAGTTGGCTGTTGCCTCCCAAGCATGACCCTAGTTCTATCTCCAGAACCCACATCCGCTATTATGCATGGTGGTCCATGCTTGTTACACCAGATCTGGGAGGTGGAGACAGGTAGATCCCTGGGGATCCCTGGCCAGCCAATCTAACCCATTTTTGAACTCTAGCTCAAGGAGAGGCCCTAGCTCAAAAATGAACGTGGGTGATGGGTTAGAGAGATGGCTTAGCAGTTAAGGTGCTTTCCTGCAAAGCCAAAGGACCCAGGTTCAATTCTCCAAGACCCATGTAAGCCAGATGCAGAAGGTGGTGTGTACATTTGTAGTTTGTTTGCAGCAGCTGAAGGCCCTGGTGCGCCCATTCTCTATCTTCCTCTTTCTCTCTCAAATAAATAAATAAAATAAGTGTGGATGGAGCTGGAGAGATAGCTCAGCAGTTGAAGGCGCTTGCTTACAAAGCCTGGTGGCCTTAGATTCCGCAGTACCCACATAAAGCCGGATGCACAAAGTAGTACATGTGTCTGGGGTTCATTTGTAGTGGCAGGAGGCCCTGGTGCACCCATGCTCATTCTCTCTCTGTATATAAGTAACTTTTTAAAAACATGGATAGTAGCAGGGTGTGGTGGTGCACACCTTTAATCCCAGCATTTGGGAGGCAGAGGGAGGAGCATGGCCATGTGTTTGAGGCTACCCTGAGAGTACATAGTGAATCCCAGGTCAGCCTGGACTAGTGTGAGACCCTACCTTAAAAACAAACAAACAAAAAACAAACAAAAAACCATGGATGGTGTTCCTAGGGATGATACCCAAGGTTGCCCTCTGGCTTATGCGTATGCACGAGCGCGCGCGTACACACACACACACACACACACACACACACACACACGCACCACCCCCCCAAAAAAAGGACAGATATTGTCTATACCAACAGTGTCCCTGGTACCCAGTAAAGTCTGTGATGTACTTGACACGTGGCAGGAAGGATATGTGCCCTAGCACACACATGACCCAGCCCCCAGGGACCACGCTGCTCAGGTTGCATATAAAAATCATTTTAAATTACAAAGGTAGGAAGCATCAGTGCACACAGAGGAATGGAGAGCTCAGCCCGAGAACACTGGCATCACTCCATGGGCGATGGGCAGGAGGAGTGACTCCCAACAAGACCAGACAGCTGAAGGTGAGGCCTGGGTGCTGGTCTTGGGGGTGTGGCTTCTGGGGTCAGAAGTCTGCCTTCCGGAAACTTGCTCTGTTCAAGGAGTTCCTGGGGGAGAAAAGAGGGTGATTTACTAGGGACACAAAGGCCTTCAAGTCCATGGTGTTCCCCTGTCCTTCTCTTCCTCCTCCTCCAAGGATCCTTCTGCAATCTCTCTTTTCATATCCATATGATCTAACCATAGGCTTCAGATTCTCAGAATATACCACAGGATACGGGAATGATGCCCATTTTATAGATGTGGGAACAGCTCAGATAAATAGATGCAGGTTGGGGATGTGGTTTGGTAGTAGGGCACTTGCCTTACGCGTGTGAAGCTCTGAATTCAATCCCCAGTGTGCGCACACACACACAAGTAAAAGAAGGGTTCGAGAGATGACTTAGTGGCTAAGGTGCTTGCTTGCAAAGCCCAAGGACCCAGGTTCGATTTCCCAGGACCCATGTAAGCCAGATGCACAAGGTGGTACATGTGTCTGGAGTTGATTTGCAGTGGCTGGAGGCCTTGGTGCACCTATTCTCTTTTTCTCATTCTGTCTGTCTCTTTCTCTTTCAAATAAATTAATATATATATATATATTTAAGGGGAAAAAAAGGTAAAAGTTGAAACATGACAGACACATGGCTGCCCAGGGCCTGCCTGTGTGGACAACATATTGAGAAATCTGTACAAAGTAGTGCGTCTGTCCAGATTGCTATGCCTGTATAGCACAGCCTTCATGTGATGTTTGTCTTGGCCTGTCTCCTTGTCCTGTCTAGGCTCAATGTGGGCACCTGAGGCTGGTGGAGCTTGGTGCCATCAGGTGAGGCAGGCGCTGGGTGAGCAAGGGCTGCAGAGCCTCTCGCAGGCGGCAGTAGTGGCGTTCTAGTTCACGGTGGTACTCCTTCTGGTCAGGTCCAATCAGGGCCTTATTCCTCCGAAGTGCATCTTCACACCTGAGGTTCAGAAGGAGGCTGTCAGGGCTGGTACTCAGTAGAAAAAGCAAGATGAGAGGTGAGGGAGTCTCTGAGGTGGGGCAGCAAGCTGAGGTGCTGTAATAGGGAGTCAAGTTGATAGGAATTTTGAAGGGATGGGCACCCACTTTTTAATTTTTTTTTTTTTTGGTTTTTCAAGGTAGGGTTGCACTCTAGCCCACGCTGACCTGGAATTCACTATGGAGTCTCAGGGTGGCCTCGAATTCACGGCAATCCTACCTCTGCCCAAGTGCTGGGATTAAAGGCGTGTACCACCATGCCCAGATCACTTTTAAATTTTGTTTTAAATATTTTATTTATTTACAAGAGAGAGAGAGGATGGACATGATAGGGCCTCCAGCCAATGCAGATGAACTCCAGATGCATGCACCACCGTGTGCATCTGGCTTACGTGTGTCCTGGGGAATCAAACCTGGTGCCTTAGGCTTTGTAGGCAAGCACTTCAACAGCTGAGCCCATCTCTCCAGCCCCACTTTTAAAATTTTGAGACAGAATCTCATACAGCCCAAGTAGGCCTCCAACTCATTATGTAGCTGAGGATCTTGAACTTCTGATCCTCCTGCCTCTGCCTCCCCATTCTGGGATTACTGGCCTATACCACCATATCTGTTTATGCAGTACTGAGGATTGAACTCAGGACCTCATGCATGCTAGGTAGGCACCCCTACCCACTGAACCACACCCTCAGCCCAAGGGCCTACTTCTTGCAAAAATCCTTGAAGCAGAGCCGAAGTTTGTTGTGATGCCGGAAGAGCTTGGGATCTTCTGGGATCTCAGCCAAAAAGACCTGCGCCACCTCCAAGGGACCCTATGAGAGAGACTCATGAGGGTGCCTGCATGGCACCTGGAGACCTGTGGTAGCTGGCACCTCCCACACTCATGCCAACCATGCCTGGTTCACAGTGGGCCCCACGGAGCCTTGGAGCACCATCTGTAGCATCTTGGCATCTGGAGGGTCCTGCTCGGTGGCAAAGGCCAGCTCCCGTGTCTTCTTCTGCATGTCCTCAATGGCCACCTCCACTGGCATGAGCACGGTCTACAGGGTGAGCAGACTTTTGGGGGGGCCTTCAGGTATCCTGTCCCAAGCCAGCCCAAGGGAGCTTGGGCCCACTGAGGGCAGAAGGGTCCTCAGCTATGTGAAGGGCCCCAGGGGCTCTACCCTGTCTGGGTTAGCTACCACCATGCAGGGTCCTGGCTCAGCTGCTCTATGTTGGGGTCTCCTGGGCTCCTTAGACATGGAGGCAGAAGTTTGCATCTGGAGGTTGGAGCTATTGGTCCCTTCACTTCCCTGAGTTATGGAATGTCATTCCACTCCTCCCTGGATCTAGGGTTCCTCGGCTTCTTTGGGTGTGGGATTCCCATATACCACTTCTCCAAGACTGAAGTCACCCATCACTCCTCCCCTTACTTCCGCATCCCTGGATCCAAAGTTCTCCTATCACCCCTACCCACACCTGAGGTCCCCTTAATTTCCCTCCTTGGGTCTTAAGTACCTCCAGCACCCCTCTCAAACCTGTAGTCCCCTGAGGTGTTGCATCTCCCCGGGTATGAGGTCCCCTCACTTCCCTTCCTGGGTCTGAGTCCCCCACCTCCCCTCTCAGGGCCGGACTCCACCTCCTCACGGTGGCACACTCGGATGCGCGTCTTGATGTAGGGGAAGGCGTGCTCTGTGCTGAGCAACGTCTTGCGCTTGTGCTGCTCGGCCAGCTCCCCGTGTGCACGCCCATCTGGTGTGAAGGGCGTGCAGAACAGGAAGGCTCGAAGGCCATAGTTGCGGTCGAAGTAGGTCACTCGGTCCTTGAGCTCGTAGGTGTCGAAGTGTGGCTCCACATAGGTTATCTGGATGTAGGCCTGGGGCATGGCGTCAGGTGTGAAAACTCCCCAGCCCTGACTTACATACATGAAGCCCCATCTCTTGTGAAAGTGGACTTGGGGCCCTCTGCAGGGAGGGCTCTCTGACTCTAGGGTTCCTATATCTAGGGGTCAGGGACTCACCTGAGAAGTAAGATTTGAAACCCCCTAGGCAGTTGTTGTGCAGAGAGAGACAGGTTTTTTTTTTTTTTTTTGAGGTAGGTCCTCAAACTTGTTATATAGCTGAGGATGGCCTAGAACTCCTGATCCTCTTGCCTCTACCTCCTGAGAGCTGGAATTACAGGCATGGGCCACCCACCTCTCAAAATAAGAAGTAGAATTTTAAGTGGCCAGGTGTGGTGGCACATACCTTTTAATCCCAGCACTTAGGAGGCCGAGATAGGAAGATTGCTGTAAGTTTGAGGACAGCCTGGGCTAGAGTGAGACCCCATCTCGAACCCCCTTTCCCCCCCAAAGAACTATGACTTTAAGAACCAGGAGGTTGAAATGTGAGGATCAATCCTGTGAGTTTGTGGCCAGCCTGGGTACCAGTATGGGGTGCAGGTCATGTTGGGTTAGAATGAGAGCTTGCCTCACAGTAAACAAAAAACAGGAATACTCTTTTAAGGAAGGTCTCTAGGGAATAGTACTTGGAAACTTTTTGAATATAGGATCTTGGTGGGGAGATGGTCATGGAACCAACCTACCTTCTGTGGGTCAAGCTTGGACTTGTCCACAGGGTTAGAGTCTTTGATAATCTCCACCACATCGTCTCCAAAGCGCTCTGTGTAGAACTCCTGAGGATCGAGGGCTGACTCAGGGCAGCGCAGAGGCATCCTCCACTCCAGCCCCTTGGGAAGTCCAGTGGCCCGTTGTACCCAAGACCCTCTCAAACCCAGCACCAGAACCTGCCTCTAGTCGGTGTGATATTTCTGCTAGCTTCGTGATGGAAGGTTCCTTGTAAACAAACTCCTGCTCATCCAGGTCTCCGAAGCGAGGGCCGTAGAAGCCCACACGGAAGTATGTCCCAAATACACGCTAGGGCTGTGAGGGGGGTACTGCGCCTGAGAGACGCCTCTGGAGGCGCCCTCACCCCAGACACAGGTGTTTTCCTGGCTAACAGGGCAAGGAGAACCCCACAAATGGGGTGTGAAGACCTCAAGAACATGGAGTCAGGTGCACATGCCCATGGGTACTGGGAATCCTGGGGTTCAGATCCACACCTCAGCCGTGCTTGGGTGTGTGCATGTATGGAGGGGTGGAACTCAGGGCTTTCCCCCAGGCGAGGCAAGCACTCTTCGGGAAGCCAGCCCGCCAGCCCCTCACTGGCTGACTGGCAGGTGCTCTACCACTGAGCCACACAGGTAGGTACCTCTCTCTCTCTCTCTCTCTCTTTCTTTCTTTCTTTCTTTCTTTCTTTCTTAAGATGGCCTCACTAAGTTGTTAAGGCTCATTTTTTTCTTCAAGGTAGTGTCTAGCCCAGGCTGACTTGGAATTCGCTATGTAGTCTCAGGGTGGCTTCGAACTCATGGCAATCCTCCTACCTCTGCCTCCTGAGTGCTGCGATTAAAGGTGTGCGCCACTGCACCAACCACCATAATTTTTTGTTGTTTGGTTTTTCAAGATAAGGTCTCATTCTAGCCCAGGCTGACCAGGAATTCACTACGTAGTCTCAGGGTGGCCTCGGACTCACAGCAATCCTCCTACCTTAGCCTCCCAAGTGCTGGGATTAATTTAGTGTGCGCCACCATGCCCGGCTCACATTTTTTCAAAAACTATTTTTATTTATTTAAGAGGGAGAAAAATGGACAAACTCCAGACACATGTGCTATTTTGTGCATCTGGTTATATGTGGGTATTAGGGAATTGAACCTGGAGAATCAGGCTTTACAAGCAAGTGCCTTTAACCACTGGGCCATCTCCCCAGCCCAAGGTTCATCTCCAGTTTGTAATTCTCCTGCCTTGGCCTCCTGACTAGCTGGGACCCTAGGCATGCACTCCCAGGCAGGTTGGCCTGCTCCTCTCCTGTCTACCTTCCTGGTTAAACTCACTTCCTGAGTTCATTTCTTGTTTGGTTATTCTGTTCCTTATCACTTGATCTCTGTACTGCTCACATCTGTGCCTCAAAAGGACCAGGCACATGGCAGGTGGCGCCATGCTGGAATGACTGGGAAACCCTCTGGGCTGCCTCGTGCTCTGGGGCAGTGCCTCTGGCTCTGTTATTTTAGAATATTCCCCTCCCTCCCCAGCCCTAAGTTTGTAAGGAGGAACCCACACACGGGAAAGGAAGCAGGGTAGCTCTGCATTCACTCACCGAGGCAGGTCCGGTCAGGGTGGGGCAGATGTGGCAGGACCAGAGACGGGTGTGTTGGGGTGGGGCAGAGACACAGTCATGGGAGAGGTCAGAGCGACCCTATTCCAGCCTCCCTCCCCCTGCTGGTCATGCCACCTCTGAGGATTGTCCCATGGGGAGGGAGACCCAGCATTCCCGGAGGGCGGGGATGTGCCTGCCCTACTGGCCCCCACCCAGCCTGCCAGGGCTCTGGGCTCCTGCCATCTTTGGCCAGAAAATTCTCCCTCAACTAGAAGATGCCTAAAAATAGAAAGGAAGAGGCGGGACTGGGGGGGGGGGGGAACGCCTTAACCAGAGATGAATAGAGATCCTAGGGGGATGGGGGGGGCACACAGAAAAAATCTAAGTGACTAAGGGAGATGCAGAGATGGGAAGAAGAGAGAGCGCTAGCCAGCCAGCCACAGTGATGAGAAAGATGGAGGAAAAGCCAGACTGCAAAAGGGAAGGCATTAGCGTCCCCTTCCCTTTCTGTAACCCCAGTGGTGGTGACTTGAGCTGGCCCTGCTTGCGGGAGGGGTGTCTCTGGAGAGTTCCCAGCTGGGTGACTCATGGCTGCCCTTAGGATGTGGGGCGTGGGAGGGGGGCATCTGGGGAAGGAGGGAAGTGTGGGGGTCGTTGTGCGTCATCAACCACTGAGTCTGGGGCCCAAGCAGAAGGGTGACTACTGCTCTAGCGCCCCCTAGTGGTCCCCAACCACTGCTGACCAGGGATCATGGAGGACCCAAAGGCAGATGTCCAAGGAGTGGCTGGACTCACCTCCCAGCCAGAGCTCTGTGGGAAAAGAGGAAGCAAGATTAACAGAGCTTGGGATCAGGGAGGGGGACCCCTGAGGTCCAAGGGCCTGGTCTAGAAAGGGGTTTGGGAGGGGTCTAAGTAAGTATCTTCAGATGTAGACTAGGGAGAGATTTGGGAGGGGCCTAGAGTGGGGTCTGGGAGGAGCTCAGGCATAGTGGCGGGTCTAACAGGGATGGGGCCCTGGAGAGGGTCTAGGGTGGGGCCTTGGAAGGGCCTAGAATTGGATCTGGGAGGAACCTAGGAGTCTGAGTGAGGCCTAAAGCTGGGGGTAGGTGGCATCCGGGACCCACCTGGTGCATGATCTTCGTGAAGGACTCCTGTAGTTTGCCGTGCACCGCAGCCAGTTTCTTGTAGTCCCTGTGGGCTTCCAGGATGGGGATGAGGTTCTTGTACACCTCGTTTACTGCCTCATAGAGCCCACCCTGGTAGGAAGAGGGTGGAGCTCAGGTTTCCCCAGACCCACTATACTGCCTAGAACACGCTCTCCCTACCTTCCCCTCTGCGCTTGCTCATCACCCATCATCCCTGGGGAGCCCACCCTGACCACTTGAAACCCCAGTGCTGGGGAAGTAGAGACAAACAGATTCCTGGGGTTTGCTAGCCAGCCAGTCCAGCCTAACTGGTAAGCTCCAGGACAATTAGAGACACTGAACTCAAAAAAGGTGGATAGCACCCAAAGTTCTCCTCTGGCCTCCACATGCATAGGCACACATGCAGGCACACACGTAACACTGCCATGGAAAAACTGGCCCCAGACTTAACTGCCATCTTCCAAAGGGGAACAAAGAAAGGACAAGGTAAGAATGACATCGAAGGGACACAACAGGCACTGCACAGGAGAGACCTCAAGCAAACGCCCAAGAATCGCAACAAGCAAAATACAAAAGTAGCCTTCACTCTAGGAAGCAAACAGGAACATCCTGTATAGCGTGGCGAGTGCGGTGCTTACACGGGGCTGGGAGATGACTTGCTGACTTTCTGACCCCCAGGACCCGCACAGAGGCACATGCCAAGTAGTGCACACATCTAATAGTGCAATGAGAGCCAGAGCCAGGAGGATCTGGAAGGTCATGGACCAGTTAGTCCGGCCTTCCTAGCAGTGAAATGAAGACAGACCCTGTCTGAAGGTGAGAGGATAGACACCCCAAGATTGTCCCCTGATCTCCACACACACACATAGGTACCTATATCCACATGTGTGCGCGCACACACACACACACACATAATCATACAAAGAAACGTTCAGGGACTGGAGAGATGGCTTAGTGGTTAAGGCCCTTGCCAGCAAAGCCCAGAGTTATCCCCTGACCTCCACATGTGTGCTGTGGCACGTGCATGTGTGCACACATACACACATATTTAAAAAAAAATTAAATAGGCCACAAGACCACTGGGAAATCCTGCTGGAACTGAGCTGAAACCTCCATGTAGACCAGCTGACAGAAAGCTGGAAGAAGACATTCTGCATGCAGTTCAATGGAAGAGAGAGAAACCACCAGTGAAGATACTCAACAGTGGACACTGCAAGCCTTATACTTGGCCAGCCAGGCCAAATGAGCCAACAGGTACAATAGTGGCACGTCTGTCATGGTGAAACCAACTGCCCTCTAATTGGACTGGAGGCCTGCTCCATGGGAGGGAATACATCCCTGATACTGAAAACTTAAAACAGGGGTAGTCATGAGCCCTAGGGATGTAACATCTGCTGCTGTCTGGATAAGTGAATATACTATGCTTATCAAACTGCTCAGGAAGCACTTCTCTTAATATTCATACCCTTATATTAATGCTACTCTCACTTTTGGTAGAGAATCTTCTCTTTTCAGATGGAAGTGACCTTGAGATGATGCAGAAGGCCTCATGGTGCTGGAAAGAAGTGACATGAGTGCTCAGCACTGCAATATCTTTATCATACCTTCTAAGGCTCAGGGTCTATTGTGGAAGAGGTGGCGAAAAGAATGTAAGAGCCAAAGGAAGGGTAGGACTCCTTACAACGTGCTCCTCCAGACACAAAATGGCCTGGATATTCATGACCTCACAATGCCTGACACTACCTACACAAGACCATCATAATAGGAGGAAAAGATCATGACATCAAAGTATAAGAGAGACTGAGATGGGGAGGGGACATGATGGAGAGAGGAGTTTCAAAGGGGAAAGTGGGGGGAGGGAGGGCATTACCATGGGATTTTTTTTTTTTTTTATAATCATGGACGTTGTTAGTAATAAATAAATAAATAAAAGAAAAAAAGCCAGGTCTGTTGGGCTCACACCTATAATCCCAGCACATAGGCTGAGGTTAAAGGACTGCTGTGAGTTTCAGGTCAGCCAGGACTAGAGTGAGATCCTGCCTCAAAAAAAGAAAGAAAAGGGAGAAAAAGAGAGGGTGGTGTGGGCGTGGTTCAGGGACTCCTGTAGTTGAGACTGGCCTAGAACTATGTAGTAGAAAATGACCTTAAACTCCTGATCCTCCTACCTATCCCTCCTAGGTGCTGTGACTATAAGGCTTGTGCCACTACACTTGCCTTGTTTTTTAGGCAGAGTCTCTTTCTAGCCCAGGCTGACCTGGAACTCACTCTGGTTCCAGGCTGGCCTTGAACTTACAGCAATCCTATCTCAGCCTCCCAAGTGCTATGATTAAAGGCATGTATCACCACGCCTGGCTTTTTTTTAAAAAAATATTATTTTCTTGTCAAAAGATTGAGAATTTGGTATTGCTGAAGACTTCACATGCCTGAGCAGCAGAGTCATTGAGAAATCAAGCTGGTGCTAAGCAGAAAACCTCCCTGTAGCCCAGCCAACTGAAAGCTGGAAAAAGCTGCACTGTATGCAGCCTTATGGGAGACAAAAGTCATCAGTGGTGAAAACACTGGAAACCTCAAGTTTGGCCAGACAGGCCAAAGGACTGAACACGTGCAATAGTGGCATGTCTGCTCTGGGGAAACCAACTGCTCTCTAATTGGACTGAAGGCCCACTCTATGGGAGAGAATACATGCCTGGTACTGAAAACCTAATCAAAAGCTTATGGCAAGGGAGGTCATGAACCTTAGGGGTATAAAGCCTGCTCTTGTCTGGATAAATGCACCAAATTTCCCTGAAAGCACTACACTTAATGTTCACACTTATGCTACTCTCACTTCTGGTTAGAGAAGCTTCTCTTTTCAGATGGCAATGACCACTGGGATTTACCCAAAAGGCAACATAGTGCTGAGAAGAAGGGACAGAGGAGTGTCCAACACTGAAACATCTCACACTCTCCAAGGCTCAGGGTCCATTGCAGAAGAGATGGTGGAAAGAATGTAAGAGCCAAAGGAAGGGTACCACTCCTTACATACAACTGTCTAGACAGAATTTGGCCTTGATATCCAAGACCTTGCAGTGCCTAACAATACCCACATAAGACCCTCATAATAGGAGAAAAGGGTGACATCAAATTAAAAGAGAGACTAATGGAGAAAGGGAGGGGATATGATGGAGAGCAGAATTATGAATGGGAAAGTGGGGGACGGGAGGGAAATACCATGGTTTGTTGTCTGTAAGTATAGAAGTTATCAATAAAAAAAATTAAAAAAAAAAAAAAAAGATTGAGGGCTGGAGAAATGGCTTAGTGGTTAAGGTGCTTGACTGCAAAGCCAAAAGACCCAGGTTCCAGTCCCCAAGATCCATGTAAACCAGATGTACAAGGGAACACATGCATTTGGAGTTTGTTTGCATTGGCTAGAGGCCCTGGCGCATCCATATTCTCTCTCTCTCTCTCCCTGTCTCCTTTCCTTGACAAGCTCATGTATCCCAGACTGACCTCAAATTTGCCATGTAGTCAAGGATGACCTAGAACTCCTGATCCTCCTGCCTCTACCTCCCCAGTGTTTGAATTGCAGGTGTGCATCACCCACACCAGGTTTACGAATTACTGGAATGAAACCCAGAGCTTTGTGCATGCTAGGCCAACAGACCCACACCCTCAGTGAATTTTCTTTTCTTGCTGTTTCCTCTTGGGACAGGGTCTTGCTATAAAGCCCAGCCTAGCCTCAAACTCCCAATTCTCCTGCCTCAGCCTTGAGAGTGCTAGGATCATAGATGTGTGCCACCACATCTGGCTTAACCCTCCTTTCTCGACAGCTTAGTAAGAAAGGCGTTTGGTCAGCAGCGTGATGTCTTCTCCCAGCCCCTGGCAGGGCGAGGTCTCACCATGGTGAAGTAGGCTGCCGCCTGTTCCAGCAATCCCACCAACCCCAGCTCCGTGAAGTGCTTCCCTGAGCAGAAGCCTTCTTCATCAGGCGACAGGATGTCATCAGAGATGGCAGACTCTTCGAGCACATTGGATGAGATGTTCTGGGGTGGGTGGAAGGTGGTGTCAGGCCCCACTTGGGCCTTCCTCCTCCCCAGCCTGCCGCCCTGTGACTGCTTACCTGAAAAGACACGCAACCCACAGGCAGGTGGCGGCTGTCCTCGAGCAGGGCGAGGTACTCAGCCACCAGGGCGGCGGCGTGCACCATGCACTGGGCAGCCTCTGCATGGTTGCCCAGCTCCGCGTGCTTTCCTGCCATGTTCTGCAGCCATGTCAGCCTCAGGTCTGGGGAACCCTGGTAGCCCCGGGCAATTCTGGCATCCAGGAAAGATGGGATCTGGTGAGCAAAGGGACTCACCTGCTTCTCCCTAACTGTCCCTGATCATCTGGTGGAGTGGCCTACATCCTCAACTGTATCTCACTGATCTCCTTCTCTGTCCCTTCAACTCACTGCCCACTTGGCCAGTCCAGCACTTGTAGCTGTTTCCTTCCATGACCCTTATCTTTCTTGGCCCAACTTTTTCCTTGTTTTGCCTTTATCTTTAAACATTTTTAAAAAATTCTATTTAAAAATTTTTTTAAATATATTTATTGGCCAACAGAGAGAAAGAGAGGCAGACAGATTATGGACATGGTAGGACCTCCTTCCAGTGCAAACTAACTCCAGATCACTTTGTTCATCTGGCTTTACATTGGTACTGGGAACAGAATTCTGGTTGTTAGGCTTTGTAGGCAAGCGCCTTAACTGCTAATCCATCCCTTCACCCCTAAACTACTGTAAAATATATTTTTTTTTATTATTTACAAGCAGAGAGAAAGAAAGAGAGGGAGGGAATGGGCATGAAATTCCAGATACACAAGTCACATTGTGCATTTAGCTTTACATAGGTACTTAGGACTTGAACCCAGGCTGTCAGGCTTTATGAGCAAGCACCTGAACCACCAAGCTATGCTCCCCAGCCCTCACTGTGGACTCTAGGCAGGAGCTCTACCCCTGAGCCACGCCCCCAGCCCTCACTGTGGATTCTAGACAGGAGCTATACCCCTGAGCCACGCCCCCAGCCTTCACTGTAGATTCTAGACAGGAGCTCTACCCCTGAGCTGTGGCTCCAGCTCCAGTGTAATTTGAATAATCTTTTAAATCTCAGTGTAGGGCCTGGAGAGATAGTTTAGTGGTTAAGGTGCTTGCCTGCAAATCCAAAGGACCCAGGTTTGACTCCCCAGGACCCACATAAGCCAGATGTACAAAGGGATGCATGCATGTGGAGTTTGTTTGCAGTGGCTGGAGGCCCTGGCATGCCCATTTTCTCTTTCTACCTGCCTATTTCTGTATCTCTCTCTCTCATATAAATAAAATATTTTTAAAAATCTGGGTGTATGTTACATGTGTATGTGCCTATGCCATGGAGTGTGTATGGAGGTCAGAGGACAATTTTGGGGTGTCTGTCCTCATTTTTTTCTTTCATTTCTCGAGGTAGGGTCTCTGTCTAGCCAAGGTTGACCTGGAATTCACTACAGTCTCAAGGTGGCCCCGACCTAACTTACTGTGATCCTCCTACCTCTGCCTCCTGAGTGGTGGAATTAAAGGTGTGTACCACCATGCCCAGCCCTTGTCCTCTTTTTAAAGATTATTTTTATTATTATTTTGTCTTTGCCTTCTACCTTGTTTTAGGCAGAATCTTGTTCATGGCTGTGTTCATCAGGGTGACTGGCCCATCAGCTTCCGGGACTCTCCTGTCTCCGCCTTCCATCTTGCTCTAGGTGACCCCAGATTACAGATGCTAGTGCTTCAGCATGTGCTTTCTGTAGGTTCTGGGGTCTGAGACAGTCACAGCTGTGTAGCATGGACTTTATCCATTGGAGCCCTCTCCCCAGCCTGGCATGGATCTTAAGTGTATCCCCAAAGGCCCATGTGTGAAGGCCTTCTTGGGACTACTGGAGCAGTCTTCTGATCATGGAGGATGCGCTCCTGGTCTCTTCTTCTCTGTCTTTGACACCTCAGGCAAGGGGCGTCTTGGCTCTGCTGTGTGCCTGCCTTATGTGGCTCCTCACCACAGGCTCAAATCAACCCATCAGGCCAACTGACTGTGGACTACAATCTCCAAAACTGGGAGCTAAAGTAAGCCTTTTCTCTTTGTAAGTCAGTTGTCTTGGGGAGTGTTGTAATAACTGAAAGATGACATACTCTAAACGGTCCATTTCACTAACAATTCTTCCCTGTTCATCTGCCTCACTTTGTGCTCCCATCACTCTCACCTGCCTGGTTAGGTATGTGACTCTGTGCCCCTTTTTCTTTCTCCCTTTTTTTGGTGTGTGTATATGTGGCACATATACATGCACGTGCCCCTGTGTTCACATATGGAAGCCCAAGGAGGTATCCAGTGTCCTCTTCTATTGCTCTTCCACCATATTTCCTTGAGACAGAGGCTCCCACTGAATCTGGAACTCTCCATTTTTCAGTTTAACAGGTTGACCAGAAAGCCTCAGGAATCCTGACTCTACATCTCTCAGCGATGGGGTTACAGGCATGTGTGGCCATGCCTAGCTTTTTTTTTTTTAATTTATTTGACAGACAGAAAGAGGGAGAAAGAGCGGGAGAGGGAGAGAAAGAGAAAGAGAGAGAGAGAGAATAGGCATGCCAGGGCCTCCAGCCACTGCAAATGAACTCCAGACACGTGTGCCCCTTTGTGCATCTGGCTAACATGGGTCCTGGGGAATCGAACCTGGGTACTTTGGCTTTGCAGACAAATGACTTAACTGCTAAGCCATCTCTCCAGTCCTCAGGCCTAGCTTTTTACATGAATGCTGGATCAAACTAAGGTCCTTGTGTTTATGCAAATTATTACTCACTGAGCCATCTCACAGCCATTCTGTCCCTCTTCCTTCCTTCCTTCATTTTTATTATTATTATTTTTTGTTTTTTGAAGTAGGGTCTCACTCTAGCCCAGGCTAACATGAACTCACTATGTAGTCTCATAGTGGCCTTGGACTCAGCAATCCTCCTACATCTGCCTCCCAAGTGCTAGGATTAAAGGCGTGCACTACCACGCCCAGCTATTCTGTCCCTCTTTCTAATTGTACACTTTCTGCTCTAGGCCTCTCACCCCTGCTCACCTGCCTGTCTCAGAGGGCATGACTGGAGATCCCACCTGGTTCCTCTTACCTGTACATGAGGTCGATGAGCATCTCTGGATCCTCCTGGTGCTCCTTCATCTTCACCGTGTCCGTCAAGATCATGTGCAGATTGAACATGAGGTCCTGAACCTGAACCAGCAGAGGTCTGGGATCAGTGAGGTAGTGGGGTCAAGGCTTGAGTACAGGAAGGTAAGCTGGGTGTGGTGGTAAAGTTCTGTCATCCCAGAACCCAGGAGGCAGAGGCAGGAGGATCAGGAGCTCAAGGTCATCCTCAGGTACAGAGAAAGTTCCAAGCCATCCTAGGCTAAGTGAGAGTAAGACTGTTTAAAAACATTAAAGAGAGAGAGAGAGAGCCATGCATGGTGATACACGCTTTTAATCCAATACTTGGGAGGTAGAGATAGGAGGATCACCATGAATTTGAGGCCACCCATTTTCTCTCTCCCTTTCTTTCTCCTTGCAAATAAATAAATAAATTTAAAAGACAACAACAAAGAGCAACAAAAAGAGCTGGGTGTGGTTGACACACCTGTAATCCCAGCACTCGGGAGGCACAGGCAAGATGACTGCCATGAGTTAGAGGCCATCCAGGATGACTTGTGAGTTCTAGGCCATGCTGTCTAAAATAAAAAGTGAGAAAACAAAGGAGGAAGAAGAGGAAAGAAAAACAAAAGGCTGGGGTGGGGGAGATGGCTTAGTTTAGGAGTTCCTTTGCCTCGTCTGGAGGCCCTGGTATGCCCATCCTCTCCCTTTCTCTGCCTCTTTCTCTCTCTCAAATAAATAATAAAAATAAAGTTTAAAAGAAAAACAGAAGGCTGGAAGTGGTGGACTATAACCCCAGAACTTGGATAGCAGGGAAAAGAAGACCAGTTTAAGGGTAGCCTGAGCTGCATACTGAGTTCCAGGTCAACCTAGGCCAAACATAGGACTCTGTCTCAAAATAGGGGGTGTGTATGTGCCAGGCCTGGTGGCGCATGTCTGTAGTCGCAGCACTCAGGAGTTTGAGGCAGGAGGATGGCCATGAGTTGGAGGTAAACCTGGACAACAAAGAATGATACTGTGTCAAAAAAAATCTTTTTGTTTGCTGGGTGTGGTGGCACACACCTTTAATCCCAGCACTTTGGAGGCAGAGGTAGGAGGATTGCTATGAGTTCATGGCCGGGGTCCTTTGGCTTTGTAGGCAAACGTCTTAACCTCTAAGCCATCCTCTAGCCCTCAAACAAATTTATAAAAAAGAAACAGAAATCTAGGCATGGTGGCGCATACCTTTAATCCCATTTGGGAGGCTGAGGCAGGAGGGGAGGTTTGCTGTGCAGTCAGCTGGGTCTATAGAGTGAGTTCCAGGTCAACCTGGGCTAGAGTGAGACCCTACCTCGAAAAACCAAACCAAAAAAAAAAAAAAAAAAAAAAAAAATCCCCTAAGCAAAACAAAAAACAAGAGCCTCTGGCCCAGGATGAATGGGAGGGTCAAGGCATTACCTGTTCAGCAAAGGTACTGTCCCTTAGCCCCACATCCTCCTCTGCATAGGTGAGGATGGTCTTCAGGGAGCGTCTCAGGTGCTCTTCACTGAAGTTCTGCGTGGTCCCCACAAGAGACGACAGGGACATGGTCACTAGCATTTTCACACGGGCAAAGTTCTGTGGGGACAAGGGAGGCAGAGTCACTCTAAACCTCCACGTTAGGAATCGGCTCAATCTGCTGACGTGTTACCTCATCATCTACCTCCCGGACCTTGTATTAACATTCCCCATCACTCCACCTGTCCACCCCAGGCCTCCTGAGGCCTTCTGACTCTTCCTCTCCCCTCCTCTGTTCCCTTAGGGCAATGCCATCTCCAGGCAGAAGCCCTGATTGAGCCTTAGGGAGACCATACCCCTTGACACGCCCCCACACATTGCCATGCCCCCTGCCATGCCCCCATACGTTGCCAATCTCGAAGTTCTGGCGCATGAGGAGGTAGAGCGAGGCGCTGGCGTGAGTGCGGATGGTGCTAACACGGCTGCCACAATGTCGCAGAAGTCTCAGGCAGAGGTCAGCACACAGCTCTGTGTCCTCCTCGAACAGCAGCTCTGGGAACTACCCCCCAGGACACAGGTGAACACTACTCAGCCACTCCTCTCATAGGCCCAGAGCCTCCCAGGTGGAGGGTGGGCTGGGGCTTGCCTGTGTCCCCCCCTTTGCCCGGTGACATACGTGGGTCCTTGCTGTGTGACCCTCATCAGGTCATTTGGCTACTCTGACCTCAGTTCTATGTTGTCTTTCTTAAAATTTTCATTATTTCTTAATTTATTTCTTAATTTTTTTTATGAGGTGGGGTCTTCCTCTAGCCCAGGCTGATCTGGAATTCTCTGTGTAGTCTCAGGCTGGCCTCGAACTCACAGCGATACTCCTACCTCTGCCTCCCAAGTGCTGGGATTAAATATGTGTACCACACACTAGGACTAGAGGGAGACCCTACTTCAAAATACAAAACAAAAAAAACCCAGCAACAAAAAGACAATAAATAGGCTGGAGAGATGGCTCAGCAGTTCAGGCACGTATCTGCAAAGACTAATGGCCAGAGTTCAATTCCCCAGTGCCCACATAGAACCAGTTGCACAGGGTGGCACATCAGAGTCCATGGTCAGTGGCTGTAGGCCCTGGTGTGCCTATTCTGTCTGTCCTTCTTCTCTCTGTGCTTGTAAATGAATAAAAAATATATATATATACACATACATACATACATACATACATACATACATACATACATACTTGGGTTTTTGAGGTAGAGGCTCACTCTAGCCCCAGCTGACCTGGAATCTACTCTGTATTCTCAGGGTGGCCTTGAAATCACAGTGATCCTCTTACCTCTGCCTCTGGAGTGCTGGGATTAAGAGCATGTGCCACCATGCCCAGCCAAAATAATATTTTTGGTTGTTTTTTCAAGGTAGGGTCTCAGTCTAGCTCAGGCTGACCTGGAATTCACTATGGAGTCTTAGGGCGGCCTTGAACTCACGGCAATCCTCCTACCTCTGCTTCCTGAGTGCTGGCATTAAAGGCGTGCGCCACTATGCCCGGCTTAAAAATAAAATTTTCTAAAAAGATAACGAAGAAGTTTTTGGGGGGGACAGGAAGATGGATCAGCTATTAAAGGTGCTTGTTTGCAAAGCCTGATGGCCTGAGTTCAATTCCTCGGTACCCATGTAAAACCAGATGTACAAAGTGGCCAATGCATCTGGAATTTGTTTACAATGACAGGAGACCTTGTCATGCCCAAACTCACTCTCTGTCTGCCTCTTTCTCTCTGTCTCAAATAAATAAATAAAATTATATTTTACAATTGTGTCTTTTTTTAAAAAAAGTAGTAGTCTTCAGGGCTGCAGAGATGGCTTAGCAGTTAAGGTACTTGCCTGCAAAGTCAAAAGACCCAGGTTCAATTCCCCAGGACTCACATAAGCCAAATGTACAAGATGGTACATGTGTCTGGAGTGTTTTAAGTGGCTGAAGGCCCTGGTATGCTCATTCTCTCTCTCTCAAATAAAGAAGGTAAAAATAAAATACTCTTTTTTTTTGAAGGGGGCTTGGAGAGATGGCTTAGTTGTTAAGGTGCTTGCCTGCAAAGCCTAAGGACCTAGGTTCGATTCCCCAGTACCCACGTAAAAGCCAGATGTACAAGGTGGTACATGTGTCTGGAAATCATTTGCAGTGGCTAAAGTACTTGGCGTGCTCACTCTCTACCTGCTTCTCTCTCTCTGATAAATAAAGATGTTTTTGTTTTTTTGTTGTTGTTTTTCGAGGTAGGATCTCACTCTGGTTCAGGCTAACCTGGAATTAACTCTGTCATCTCAGGGTGGCCTTGAACTCATGGCGATCCTCCTACCTCTGCCTCCCAAGTGCTGGGATTAAAGGCGTGCGCCACCATGCCTGGCTTTTTTTTTTTTTTAAAATAAGGTCTCTGTGCTGTGAAATTTCACAGTACTCACTGGATGCTCAAAAAATGAGCTGCTGCCATGTATGGTGGTACACCCCTTTAATCCCAGCACTTGGGAGGCAAAGGTAGGAGTATCCCTATGAGTTTGAAGTCAGCCTGGCCCAGAGTGAGACCCTACCTTGGGAAAAAAAAAAAAATTGCTATGGGCTGGGAAGATGGCTCTGCAGTTAGAGCACTTGCCACTCGAGCATGAGTACCTAAATGTGTACTCCCGATCCCATATACACTGGGTGCGCTAGCATAGCCAGCACCTGTAATCTCAGTCCATGACAGCAAGACGGGAGGTAGACAGAATAGCCCAAAAGCCGGCAGGCCAGCCAGCGGTCAAGAAGAGATTTGGCCTCACACAAGGTGGACAAGTACCACCTTCCAAAGTTACCTCCTGACCTCGGCATGTGCTGTGCCACACACCTGCCGGCATTCACACACAGGAACATGCGTACACACGCACACTGCTATAATTACAACTCTGAACTGTGGTGAGTGAGGGGCGCTCACCTTGGATACCAGTGCCCGCTGGGTGGCCAGGCCGTGCTGCAAGAAGAGGGCGCTCTGCGCACTACCCAGGCTGTACAATACGACCTTCAGCACTGCGCCAAGGACACTCTCCCGAGCTTCTGAGAGCATCACCGTCTTCAGGGAAAGGGTCAGGAATAAAGTATTAGAAACTTGGATTTTCATGGGGTTGGGAAGCTCAGTGATTATGGGGTCAAACCCTACCTGCACAATGATCTCCAGGGTATCCAGAACCACCAGGCTGACCTCTGTTGCCAAGTTCCCATCCACCAGGGCTTCGTGTTCCATTTCATCCTTGGTTCTGGAAGAGAGGCAGGTTCTTGTGAAGCCACTTGGAGCCAGATGGTTTGCCACAGCTGGTCTCTCCTGCCTTGGCTTGTCAGTGGGGAAGTAGCAATCTGAAAATTGGTTTGAACCCAGAAAATTTCTTTCTACCTCTATGGTCTCTATGTCCCCAAGAGTTTATGGATTGGAGGCTTAGTCCTCAGTAACAGTAATAAGAGATGGAGACAAGATATGAGGCATGGCTGAGCAGTAGAGCTCCTGTCTAGAATCCACAGTGAGGGCTGGGGGTGTGGCTCAGGGGTAGAGCTGTCTAGAATCCACAGTGAGGGCTGGGGGCGTGGCTCAGGGGTAGAGCTCCTGCCTAGAGTCCACAGTGAGGGCTGGGGGCGTGGCTCAGGGGAGAGCTCCTGTCTAGAATCCACAGTGAGGGCTAGGGGCGTGGCTCAGGGGTAGAGCTCCTGCCTAGAGTCCACAGTGAGGGCTGGGGGCGTGGCTCAGGGGTAGAGCTCCTGCCTAGAGTCCACAGTGAGGGCTGGGGGCGTGGCTCAGGGGTAGAGCTCCTGTCTAGAATCCACAGTGAGGGCTGGGGGCGTGGCTCAGGGGTAGAGCTCCTGTCTAGAATCCACAGTGAGGGCTGGGGCATGGTTGAGAAATAGCGCTCCTGCCTAGAATCCTCAGCCAGGGCTCCAGCATAACTCAGCTGCCGACACCTTGCTAGCATTGGTGAGGCTCTGGATTTGATCCCCAACGCCACAAAATAATAATGTGGTGCAGTCTAGTGTTACATCATTGGGTCATTTTAAATGATTTGGGATTTTGTACCCAGGGAAGGGATTAAGGAAGTTCTCAAGACCCTTTAATTCTTGAGTTTTTTGTTTCTTTAGTGGTGATGAGTATTGAACCTTAGGCCTAATGCATTCAAGGCAAGTACTCTACCACTGAGCTATATCCCAGCCCTCCTTTTACTTTCACAAAATTATTTACATGTAGCTAATGCTGGTCTTGCACTAAGCAAGGATGATGCAGAACTCCCGAGCCCGCTGCTTCCATGTCCCAAGTGCTGAAATAGCAGGCATAAACCAAGAAACCTCTTTTTTTAATAAAGTGGCCTGATTCAGATGGTAAAGCAAAATAGACTAATCCCATCCACCACCTACTTGTCCACACGCTCTGAGGGTTGTCTCCAGTGTGTGACGCTTTTACGCCAGCGAACATTCTCCTGGTTTCCAAATGGACTCCTTTCTGCAACACATAAATGTACGTTCATAGGTATACAGTAGTGCATGAGCACGCGGCACCTACACGGTACATGCATGGGGTAAACTCACTAACACTGCCATACACGCTGGCATGTGAGGACAAGTGGGGAACAACAGATGCCCCGTGAGTAGCAATGAAACACTGACTGTTTTTCCAGACAGGCTCTTTTTGGGGAGGGGATTTACTTTTAGTTTATTTTTATGTGCATGAGTGCACACACTGGTGTGCACATAGAGGCCAGAGGTTAACACTGGCTATTTTCCCCTGTGGCTCTCCATCTCTTTTGAGACTCGGTCTCTAAATGAACTCACTAATTTTGGCTAAATAAGTTGCTACCTAGCAAGACTCAAGGGATCTTGTTTCTGCCTTCCCAGAGCTGGGGTTACAGGCACAGGCCACCATGCCTGGCAGCTTATATAGGTTCTGGGGATACAAACTCAGGGGTGGTTATGCTTGTGAGGCAAATACTTTACCCACCGAGCTATCCAGGCTTCTCAGAGTCTTACATAACTCAGGCTATCCTGAATTTGTATGTAGCAGAAGCTAGCCCTGAACCCCACATCCTCCTGCCTCTACTTCCAGTTGTAGAGATGACAGGTGTGCACTACCATGCTGGCTCCCCACTGTCTTCTCACCCCGACTGCGCCGCACCATCTCTTGACGGGCCCCAATGGTGCCCAGAATGGCTTCCTCCAGCCGGGCCTTCATGTCCAGTGACTTTTTGAATGTGAGGCTGTTGATACGCTCAAAGGCCTTTTTTCCCTAGGAGGGCAGAGAACTAGTGTTCAAGACCAGTGTGTTCTTCTGTAAGACCTCTGCTTTGGGCAACTCTTACCTCCAGCGTCCTGAGCCGGAAGACACAGGCCTTTCTTCTTCCCTCCCTCTTTCCCTTCTTCCTTTTCTTCTCTTCCTTCCCTTCCTCCCCCTTTTTCCCTCTCCCTCCCTTCCCTTCTTCCTCTTCTTTCCTTCCTTCATTTTATTTTGAGACAGGGTCTTACTTTATAGTACAGGCTGGCCTAGAACTTACCATATAGTCCAGCCTGGCCTTGAACTCATGGCAGTCCTCCTACCTTGGCCTCTGAAAGTGCTGGGATTGCAAGTCTCTATCACCATGTCTAGCCTTCCTCTTCTGTCCTTTCCCCCTACCTCCCTTCATGCTGGAGCCTTGCACGGGCTAGGCAGGCGCTCTACCGCTGAGCCACAGCCCAGCCCAGCCCCTCACTGTGCCTTCTAGGCAGCCTCAGCCTTGAGCCTCAGCTCAATAATGTATTCCTAAATACTTGCCTGCATGCTGCATTTCTTCATTCTCAGTCCCACAGAAACTTGCTCACAGTCCACCCCTTCACACCAGCTCGTGATGCTGTAGGGTCCTGGATACCCATTAAGCCTGCCTCCTTCACAGCCTCTGGATCACCCCTCATACCTTGTACTCAAAGGCTGCCAGGCAGAGGTAGAGCAAGTCCAAGAGGCGTCCCAGCTGAGGCAGGGCCAGGTCAGCAGTCCAGCGCTGCAGGAGGGCTGGCTCTGCATTTTTCAAGACCCACAGCACACACACCAGTAAGGTCCGGCTGGACTCAGCAGAGAGGGAACAGCCTGAGCGAGACGCCTGGACCCAAAGAGGGAACAGAATCTATATCATTTCCCCCACACTAGGTGAATTCTCTCCAACACGTATCTCAGGACGACTTCTCTTACTCATTTGGAAAGTGGACAAACCTCACACTTACAGCTGATGGTCCCTGAGAGATGCTGCTCCGGGAGCCAGGGGCCAGGGGCCCACCAGCAATTGCCATGGCCACAGATGGGTTGATAGTGCCTCCGATGTCCCCTTCACCTTCTGTGTCTGAGTCCAGCAGGGAGGCCAATCTTGACCGCTGACCTGGACCCTCTGGGGGAGCAACAAGGTACAAGAATAAGGTCTTTGTAAGTGGTGTCCCTTTTTCTTGAATTTCCAGTGTTTCCTGATATTATCACCCCAGCTCATGTTGGGGGTCTCTGGTTGTCTAGTCCCAGAACTCATATCTTTGCAATTTTTTTGGGTGGGGGTAGAGTCTCACTCTATCTAGCCCAAGTTGACTTGGAACTCACTCCATAGTCCCAGGATGGCCTCAAACTCACAGTGATCCTCCCACTTCTGCCTCCCAAGTGCTGGGATTAAAGGTGTGCACCACCATGCCCAGCCATATCTTTGCATTTTAATAAGGTATATTCATCATGCAACTGTAAAGCCTGTAAATGAATAAAGACCTAGGCTAAATCAATTCTATTACTATAACACTTAGAACATGACTTGGAGCTGGAAGCATGGCTCAGGGGTAGAGCTCGTCTAGAATCCACAGTGAGGGCTGGGGGCGTGGCTCAGGGGTAGAGCTCCTGTCTAGAATCCACAGTGAGGGCTGGGGGCGTGGCTCAGGGGTAGAGCTCCTGTCTAGAATCCACAGTGAGGGCTGGGGGCGTGGCTCAGGGGTAGAGCTCCTGTCTAGAACCCACAGTGAGGGCTGGGGGCGTGGCTCAGGGGTAGAGCTCGTCTAGAATCCACAGTGAGGGCTGGGGGCGTGGCTCAGGGGTAGAGCTCCTGTCTAGAATCCACAGTGCGGGCTGGGGGCGTGGCTCAGGGGTAGAGCTCCTGCCTAGAATCCACAGTGAGGGCTGGGGGCGTGGCTCAGGGGTAGAACTCCTGTCTAGAACCCACAGTGAGCTGGGGGCGTGGCTCAGGGGTAGAGCTCCTGTCTAGAATCCACAGTGAGGGCTGGGGGCGTGGCTCAAGGGTAGAGCTCCTGTCTAGAATCCACAGTGAGGGCCGGGGGCGTGGCTCAGGGGTAGAGCTCCTGTCTAGAATCCACAAGAAATACTGGGGGCATGGTCGGTTGTAGAGGTTATCAGCATTTGTGAGGCCTTGGCTTCTGGGGATAGAACATGACCTGGCCCACAAGGTCATTAGCAGCAAGGCGATGATGATGACAAGAATAGCAGTAATAGTGAGACTACTGCCATTATTACAGTATCATTAGTACTTATCATCACTTATGTACTAATGTACTTATGTACTAATGTACTTATGTACTTACCCTCGCTGGGGGGTGTAGCCTAGTGGTAGAGAGCTTTCCTGACTTTCATCAGACCCTGGGTTCCGTCTCCAATAGAACAATTTTTTTAAACTTTATTTTTATTTTATTTGAGAGAGAAAGAGAAATAAAAAAAAGCAGAGAGAGGGCAAGAGAGAGAATGGGCACACCAGGGCCGCCAGCCACTGCAAACAGACTCCAGACGTATGCGTCCCCTTATGCATCTGGCTTACGTTTATCCTGGAAACTCTAACCAGGATCCTTTGGCTTTCCAGGCAAATGCCTTAACCGCTAAGCCATCTCTCCAGCCCAGCGAACATTTTTTTAAAAAATCAACTCAGCTGGGCGTGGTGGCCCACGTCTTTAATCCCAGCCCTTGGGAGGCAGAGTTAGGAGGATCGCTGTGAGTTAATTCCAGATCATCCCGGTCCAGAACCAGACTAAATTACCTGTCCAGGGTCTCCCAGCAGATAAGAGTAAAAAGTAGAGTTAGTTTTTTTTTTTTTTGTTTTTTTTTATCATAGTTATTTGAGACAGAGAGGGGGAGAGAGTGTGTGTGAGAAAGGCTTCTAGCCACTGCAAATGAACTCCAGACACATGCACCACCATGTGGGACCTGGAGAATTGAACCTGGGTCCTTAGGCTTTGCAGGCATGTGCTACTTAACCACTAAGCCATCTCTCTAGACCTTTATTTTTTTTTTCATTTTTCGAGGTAGGGTTTCACTCTAGTCCAGGATGACCTTGAATTCACTGTGTAGTCTCAGGGCGGCCTGGAACTCATGGTGAAGTCATGGTGATCTTACCTCTGCCTCCCAAGTGCTGGGATTACAGGCCTGTGCCACCACACCCGGCCCCTGTTTTTGTTTTCTGAGGCAGGGTTTCATTCTAGCCCAGGCTGACTTGGAACTCATTCTGTATTCCAGTCTGGCCTTGAACTCACAGCAATCCTGCTACCTCAGTCTTCCTAGTGATGGAATTCAAGGCATGTTCACCATACCCAGATCTTTATTTATTTATTTTTTTGGTGGTTGTTTTTGAGGTAGGATCTCATTCTAGCCCAGGCTGATGTGGAACTCACTCCCAGGCTGTCCTAGAACTCATGGTGATCCTCTTGTGTCCCAAATTCTGGAACCAAAGGTGTGTGCCACCATGCCTAGCCTGTTCTTTTTTTTCAAAAGCATTTAAAAAATTATTTATTTATTTATTTGAGAGTGACAGACAGAGAGAGAAAGAGGCAGATAGAGAATGGGCGCACCAGGGCCTCCAGCCACTGCAAACGAACTCCAGATGTGTGCACCCCCTTGTGCATCTGGCTAACGGGGTCCTGGGGAGTCCAGCATGGAACTGGGGTATTTAGGCTTCACAAGTAAGTGCTAACTGCTAAGCCATCTCTCCAGCCCCCATTCTTTTTTTTGTTTGTTTGTTTTGTTTTAGGTCGGGTCCCACTAGCCTAGGCTGACCTGGAATTCACTATGTAGTCTCAGGGTAGCCTCCAACTCAAGGCAATCCTATGACGCCCCCCAACCCTCACTGTGGATTCTAAGATAGTTCTCTACCATTGAGCCTTCAAGCCCCTAGCTCCAAATCTTCCTACCTTTGCCTTCCGAGTGTTGTGATTAAGGCATGTGCCACCATGCCTGGCCTATTCATTTTTAAAATTAATTAATTAATTTGCAAGGGGAGAGAAAGAGAAGAGATACAGGCAGAGAGAGAATGGGCATGCCAGGGTCTGTAGCCACTGCAAATAACTCAGGATGCATGTGCCCCTTACGCATCTGGCTTATGTGGGTCCTGGGGAATCGAACCTGGGTCCTTTGGCTTTACAAGCAAATGCCTTAACTGCTAAGCCACCTCTCCATCGCCCAGCCCATTCATTTTTTGAGGCAGAGTCTCACTATGTGGCTCAGGCTGGCATCACACTTGAGATCCTTGTGCCTCTGCCTCCTTAGTGGTGTGTGCCACCACACTCAGTTGCTCCAGAAACTTTGAAGCAAGAGGTAGACTGAGTTTATCAAAAGCTCTAGACTAGCTCAAGTTAGCTCAGTTCCAGCTAGAGTAAGGTGAGCACTGCATCTGCTTGGATGCTAAAAGGACAACCCTTACTGGGGCCGTGGGATGGAGCTTCAGCCTGCAGTCCGTTCACATGCACTGTCTACAGCAGAATAAAAAGTTACGTGATGGCCAGGCATGGCGGCACACGCCTTTAATCCCAGCAAAGGTAGGAGGATCACCGTGAGTTCAAGGCCATCCTGAGACTACGTAGTGAATTCTAGGTCAGTCTGAGCTAGAAGGAAACCCTGCCTTAAAAACAACAACAAAATTTTAAGACATGTGACAAGGCAGGAAAATATGTTTAAGTGAGAAAGAGAAACAGACATTGGTGACTCAATGTCAAAGAGGACATAAAAACAAAACCGGAGAAAAATGACAAAAATGAGCCAAAGATGGAGAATTTAAAAATATAATTGATAACAGCTGGGTGTGGTAGTACATGCCTTTAATCCCAGTACTCAGGAGACAGAGGTAGGAGAATCACCATGAGTTCAAGGTCACCCTGGGACTACATAGTGAATTCCAGGTCAGCCTGGGCTAGAGTGAGACCCTACCTCGAAAAACCAAAAATAAATAAAACTGGAATCTATGACAAATCTGACAGGACCATGTACTTATTTTATTGTTGTTGTTGCCATTTTTTTTTTTTTCCAGGTAGGAACTCACTCTAGCCAAGGCTGACCTAGAACTCACTCTATAGTCCCAGGCTGGCCTCGAACTCAGCAATCCTACCTTAGCTTCCTGAGTGCTGGGATTAAAGGGGTGTGCCACTGCACCTGGCTGAAGAATGAACATTTTGCAACTGAAAAATATAGTATGTTAAATGAAGAACTCAAAGGATGGGGTCAACCAAAGGCATGGTATAAACCTCAACTGAGAGAGCAGATTATTGCCCAAGTGAAGCCCAGGGAACAAAAAGGGGAAGATAAGCAAAACAGATATTACACAGTTGAAAGGTCTAACATACTTGTGATTGGAGTCCCAGGAGAGAGAGAGGGAAAAAAAGGCAGAAAAAAAGTTTCAAAGAACAATTGAGCATTTCCCAGTACTGATGAGAGAGATCAACCTACCAGTCCAAATCTGTACTTTCAACCACTGTCTCATAGTGTTCCTCACAGCGTGCAGGAATGATTACAGTTATGAATAAATGAGTGAATTAGTGCAAGAACACAGGGTGCCCACCCTCCTCCCATCTGGGTGTTTCCCACTTCCCTTCCTCAGGTCCCCTCAGAAGGTAATAAAGATCATGACACCTCTCCTTTACTTGGGCTGACAATGTCAGCACAACAGTATGTCACGTTTTCACCTATCTCATTGTTCTGACGTACAGGGGAGAAATCTAAGTCCCAGCAATGTTCCTGGCCTGACAAAGGCCCTGTGGTACATGCTCTGCTGATCTTGGTGCTGACTGGGTGTCGCACTCTTCTCCCCTCGTCCCTAGCCCACACCCTGTGTGGTCCAGCCTCTGGGTCGTTTGAGCCCGCCTCTCCCAGCCTCTGACCAGCAAAGTCATGCAGCCGTGGCAGTGTGTCCCGTGCGATGGACAGCAGCGGCAGGTACAGCTCAGCCACCCTGGCCTTCACGGTGGCCTCAGCATAGCGGGGGTCCACGTCATGGCTGCAGAGCAGGCTATGAACAGCGCTGATGGCTTTCTTGTGCAACAGGGACGCCCTGCGGGTGACGGAGTGCACAGCTGGAGCAGACATGGCCCCTGGCCTGTCCTCCCTGCCTCGGATACACAGAGAACCGGTGCTCACCCCTCAGCCTCAGGTTCCAGGGCCAGAGCCAGCTCGGTCAGTAGGAGTCCTGACAGGAAGTGCTGTTGCCGGAACAGACCGCTCAGCTCAAACATGCTGGTCACCTTGGGGTCAGGGGCCTGGCTGGAGAAGGTGGAACTCTGCAAAGGTAGAGTAGGGTGTCGAGGTCCAGGTTCAGAGATGAAAGGTCTCCATCAAAGTCTTCTCAGAAGTGACTGAAGTTACAGTATTAAGAGGCAGAGGTGAAAGACTGGAAGGAAAAGGATAGACCCACAAGTCCCAAGTCTGTGCTTCCAACTACTGGCCACTATTATTTGTGAATGGTGTGCAGGAATGATTACAGTTATGAATAAATGAATTAATGAATGTGTCAGCACAGGGTGCCCACCTTCCTGTCATCAGGGTGCTTCCCACTTCTCAGATCCCCTCAGAAGGCAATACATACCATCATGACACCTCTCACTGCAGGCTGACAGTGGGCATGTGATTAAGGAAAGGTCAGAGGTGAGAAGTTAGCTCATCTGTGAGGTGACAGCGCACAGGGTCAAAACCCAGAACATTGGGCAATAGCTGACGGAATGCAGTCCAAGAATTAGACTGGGGGGGGGGACTAGAGAAATAGCTTAATGGTTAAGGCGTTTGCCTGCAAAGCCAAAGGACCCAGGTTCGATTCCCCAGGACCCATGTAAGCCAGATATAGAAGAGGGCACATGCATCTGGAGTTTGTTTGCAGTGCTGGAGGCCCTGGTGTGCCCATTCTCTCTCTCTTCCTCAAGTAAACAAATAAATATAAATAAAAGTAAGAAAAGAGTTAGACTTGGGTTGGAAGAAGAGATACTGCTGAGAAGAATGGGTCACTGCCAAAGGTTCAGGTGAGAACGCAGAGGTGAAGGGGCAGTCTGCTCAGGCCTGACCCACCAGGAAACGCACAGAAATGAGGGACACATAAAAGATGGGCTAGTGTGAAGCGGAGGAGGGGGAGTGGAAGCCACCTACCTGGGAAGTGGTAGAGGAGACGGACGGGGATGGGGAGGCTGGGGGTGACAAGGGACAGCAGGGGAGGTTGAGGGTCACATAGTGCTCATGGCTGCACAGGATGCGGGTGAAATCCATGCGCAGGGTCAGCAGGGCAGCTGGGTTGGGGGCCGACTGCAGCCGAGTGGCCACCTGCAGAGAAAAGGTAAAGTTGCCAATATCAACCTTGCACAGAGCTCAAGGCCCCATCACATTACCCTCAACATTCACACCCCCCTTGTCGTCCACCAGGCCCACCCAGCACTGGCCATGCCCATCCCTACCTGCTTGTAGTGAGCTCGCACCAGGCTGAAAACAAATCCCCGATCTGCTAGGGACAGGAGGTCGCTGAGGAAGAAAGCCAGGCTGGCGTTGAGGCGCTCAGCCAGTTCTGCATCCTGGGGGTACAGGGGCCTGTCAATCCACATCCACACAGCTCCCTCTCCCCAGACTCATCAAGTTCCCCTCTGCAAGCTTCATGACTGTCCAATGCCCTGGCTCTTGTCACTGTCATCTACAGGGTCTGAAGACCTCAGGTCATTCTGACTGACCTCTATCTTCCCTACCTTCTTCAAGTTCCATTCACAATACCTTCACCTTTCTTCTCTACCTGAAGTAGAGACTAGCTCACCACCCCGATCCCATCTCCCTTGGTCAAGAATTCACAATTGGAAGCCAGGCATGATTGCGCATGCCTTTAATCCCAGTACTTGGGAGGCAGAGGTAGGATGATCACTGTGAGTTCGAGACCACCCTGAGACTACATAGTGAATTCCAGGTTAGCCTGGGCTAGGGCGAGATCCTGCCTCAAAAAATAATAACAACAAACAAACAAATAATTGTAGAGTTGGGCCCACATTATATTTCCCAGTATCCGCTGCAGCTGGGTAAAGCCATGTGACTCAATCCTGGCCAATAAGATAAGGGAAAACACTTAAAGGGGACAGGACAGGTTTTCACCTTCCCATTCCTTGCAACCCATATGGTGCTCGCCATGGTGGTCAACAAGGGGCAGGTTCAAACTTGAGAAGCCCCCACAGCCCACTTTGGCTCAGAAATAAGCTTTGGTTCTGTTTAAAACACTTGAGGAATAGCGAGATGGCTTGGCAGTTAAGGTGCTTGCCTGTGAGGCCTAAGGACCCAGGTTCTATTGCCTAGTACCCACATAAGACAGATGTACAATGGGGTGCATGCATCTGGAGTTCATCTGCACTGCTAGAGGACCTGGTGTGCCCATTCTCTCTATTTGCCTCTCTCAAATAAATACAATATTTAAAACATTTGTTGCATTCATGCAAATTTATCTCTACCCTAGTGGATGCATCCTCAATAATCATTTAATAAACACTTAAGCTGTAAATGAGGCAGTAACAGCCCTAGCATAAAAGTTCTAGGTAATACTATGTGCTTCAAAAACAACAAAATGGCACAGGCCAGATGCACAAGGTAGTACCTACGCCTGTAGTTCCTTTGTAGTGGCTGAAGTCCCTGGCATACCCATGCTATCTGTCTGTCCCATCCCCTCCTCCAAATAAAATAAAATAAAATTTAAAAAAAGATTAAAAGCAACAGAAGGGGAGGGTGCCGCTCGGTTGCTTGTCAGAGTGTACCTGGCCCAGAGCCCTAGTGCCCGTCCTCAGCACCATGTGAACTCAGTGTAACACCAGACCTCACCGTGCCCGACACCACCTACACATGACCATCGTAAGAGGAGGAAAAGACCACGACATCAAAATAAAAGAGACTGACTGAGGGGGGAGGGGATACGATGGAGAATGGAGTTTCAAAGGGGAAAGTAGGGAGAGAGAGGGCATTACAATGGGATAATGTTAATTTTTTTTTTAATTTTTTTTTGTTCATTTTTATTTATTTATTTGAGAGTGACAGAGAGAGAAAGAGGCAGAGAGAGAGAGAGATAGAGAGAATGGGCGCGCCAGGGCTGCCAGCCACTGCAAACGAACTCCAGACGCGTGCGCCCCCTGTGCATCTGGCTAACGTGGGACCTGGGGAACCGAGCCTTGAACCGGGGTCCTTGGGCTTCACAGGCAAGTGCTTAACCACTCAACCATCTCTCCAGCCCTGTTAATTTTTTTTTAAAAAAAGAGGGTTAGGGTTGGGACTGAAAATCCAAGCGAGATGAATAGATTTCATTTCCCACCCCAAAGGGGCACTAGGTTCAATTGATTATTCCCTTTAGCCCTCTAATCCTCCCACACCTCATATAGATGAGCAAGATGTCAAGGAGGTGTGGGCATAGGATCAAATGCAAGCCAGTATCTTTATGACTGCTTGAACAGTGACTGGTAGTTCCAATGATACCTGTTATATTATTGACTTTCCTTGTTGCTGTGACAACTCTCTCCCTGTCAAGAAGCAATCAGGACTGGAGAGATGGCTAGCCATTACGGTACTTGTCTTCAAAGCCAAAGGACCCAGATTTGATTTCCCAGGACCCAAGTAAAACCAAATGCACAAGGTGGCATATGTGTTCACTTGCAGTGGCTAGAGGCCCTGGCGCAACCATTCTCTCTCTCTCTCTCCATCTTTATCTTTCTTAAATAAATATTTTTTTAAAAAGAAAAAAATAAATAAATATAATACCAGCACTCAGAAGGTCAGAAGTTCAAGATCATCCTCAGCTTCATAGCTAGTTCAAAGGCACTAGAACAAGTTCAGTGCACTCCATTAATCACAGCATGATCTCCATGAGTTTGAGGCTATCCTGAGACTACATAGTGAATTCCAGGTCGGCCTGGGCTAGAGTGAGACCCTACCTCAAAAAATAAAACAAAGCAAAACAATAATATATAATAAATAAATAATAAAAGAGGGGTTGGGGGATGATTCAGTGTTTACTTGCAAAGCCTGACAGTCCATTCAGTTCCCCAACCACCCATGTAAAACTGGATGCAAGATATCATATACATCTACGTTCCCAATATGCCTGTTGCCTAGTAGGCAGAGCCCGGAAAATGCAGAGTGAATCGGCTAGCCTCTCTGCAGTGTGGCAGTGTGTACACAGCAACAAGAGACCCTGCCTCAAAGAAGGTTCAAACACCCTGACATCCTCTGACCTCCACGTGTGCATTGTGACATGCAGTCACAAAAATACAAATCAATACTTCGATAAAAATCCAAGCAGAGGGCTGGAGAGATGGCTTAGCGGTTAAGCGCTTGCCTGTGAAGCCTAAGGACCCCAGTTCAAGGCTCGGTTCCCCAGGTCCCACGTTAGCCAGATGCACAAGGGGGCGCACGCATCTGGAGTTCGTTTGCAGAGGCTGGAAGCCCTGGCACGCCCATTCTCTCTCTCTCCCTCTATCTGTCTTTCTCTCTGTGTCTGTTGCTCTCAAATAAATAAAGTAAAAAAATTAAAAAAAAAAATTAAAAAAAAATCCAAGAAGATCCATTCTTTACCCCTTGTGGACTCAAGAACCTGGGGTGGGCTGGAGAGGTGGCTCAGCAGTTAAGACACTTGCCTGCAGAGCCTAACGACCTGGATTCAACTCCCCATTACCTAGGTAAATCCAGGTTCACTAAGTGGCACATGCGTCTGGAGTTCATGGCTAGAGGCCCTGGCATGTCCATTCTCTCTCTTTCTCTCTCTCCTTGCAAATAACTAAATAATTTTTTAAAAAAGAAAAATCCAGGGGTATTTTGTACTTTGTTTCTTTGGTGCTACAGGGAACTCAGGGCCACTTAAGCTAGCTTAGGAGGCCATAAAGCCAAAAGCCAGCAGAGAAAATGACAGGAGAACAAGGCCTTGGGGATATACCAATCTTATCTCCGGTCTTTGCATTGACTCTACTCAAAATGGTTTTCCTTTTAGTTCCTTTTCAGCATTTGGGAATCTCTTGAAATATCCTGTTCTAGTGTCTTTTTAAATTTGTTTTTGGAGGTTGGTAGGGTCTCACTGTGGGCCAGGCTGACCTGGAATTCACTATGCAGTCTCGGGGTAGCACAGCACTCAGCAATCCTCTTCCTCCGCCTCCTGAGTGCTGGGATTAAAGGTGTGCGCTAACCTGCCCAGCACAGAAAGAGTGGGTGCGTCAGGGCCTCTGGCTGCTGCAAACGAACTCCAGATGCACGTGCCACCTTGTGCATTTGACTTATATGGGTACTTGAACCTGGGTCACTAGGTTTTGTAGGCAAGCGCTTTAACAGCTAAGCCATCTTTCCAGCACAGAATGGCCTGAAACTCAGATCTTCCTGCCTCAGCCTCCCAAATGCTGGGTTGACAAACTTGTGCCACTATGCCTAGCTGGGTCAGTCTTGAGCACAGAGCCTGATACTGTTGGTGCTTATCACATGTTGAGTGAATGAATGAAAGGACAGTGTCTCATCACCAGTGTCTCACTGAGGGCTCTATTCTTCCCTACACCTCGCTCTGGGGTTGGTTTCCTCCCAGTCTGGGAAGCTGAACTTCCCTGGGAATATCAGTCCTTGGAAAGCTCCAGAGAAACAAAGGTGGAGCCCTGCCAGACCAGCACAGAGGTCAGTGGACTATGCAAGGGCTGCCTTGGCCAGTATAGCACTTTTAAGAACTAGAAAGTTCCCAGACAACTCCTGAAGGGCCACTTCCCTTTAAAAATCAGGAGACACATTCCTGTAGAGCTTGAGTTTGGCAGGAGCTGAACAATGGAGGCTCTGACTTCCCATCAAATCTGGTGGCTTAGACTCAAATCTTAATTCTACTCCTTCCTTCCCAGTGCTTCCCAGGCACCAGATCAAGCTTCTCAGTAATTCTCCACCTCAGTTTCCTCATCAATAAAATGGAGGTAGCCATGCTACTTCACGTGTGACTCGGAAGATTTAATAATACAATCCATCTACAGTGCACAGTAAGGCTGGGCATGGTGATGCACACCTTTTAAAAGAACGTTATATATTTATTTGAGAGAGAGAGAGAAAAGGCAGATAGAGATAAAGAGAGAGAATGGGGGCTGGAGAGATGGCTTAGTGGTTAAGCGCTTGCCTATGAAGCCTAAGGACCCTGGTTCAAGGCTCAATTCCCCAGGACCCACGTTAGCCAGATGCACAAGAGGGCGCACGCATCTGGAGTTCGTTTGCAGTGGCTGGAAGCCCTGGAGCGCCCATTCTCTGTCTGTCTCTATCTGCCTCTTTCTCTGTCTGTCACTCTTAAATAAATAAATAAACAAAAAAAATTAAAAAAAAAAAAGAGAGAGAGAATGGGCATGCCAGGGCCTCTAGCCACTGCAAACAAATTCCATATGCATGTGCCACCATGTGCATATAGCTTACACAGGTATTAGGGATTTAACCTGGGTCCTTAGCTTTCATAGGCAAGCACCTTAATCTCTAAGCCATCTCTCCAGACGCCCCCTTTATTTTTTCAAGGTAGGGTCTCACTCTACCTCAGACTGACCTGGAATTCACTATGTAGTCTCAGGGTGGCGATCCTCCTACCTCTGCCTCCCACACCCAGCCTCAGCCCATCTTTCTCAATATATATATATATATATATATATATATATATATATATATATATATATTTTTTTTTTTTTTATGATAGAGAGAGATTGAATTGACATGACAGGGCCTCCAGCCATTGCGACAGAACTTCAGATGCGTGTGCCACTTTGTGTGCATGTGTGACCTTGTGTGTTTGTGTCACTTTGTGCGTCTAGCTTACGTGGGACCTAGAGAGCTGAACATGGGTTCTTAGGCTTTGCAGGCAAGTGCCTTAACTGCTAAGCCATTTTTCCAGCCCATTTAAAAACATATTTTTTATTTGAGAGAGAGAGAGAAAGAGGCAGATATATAAAGAGAGAGAATGCATGCCTTTAATCCTATTACTCAGGAGGACTGTTGTGAGTTTGAGGCCATTCTGAGTAGGAAATAAAAGGAAGTACACAGTAAGTGTTCAATAATGCTTTCACAAGACTACTGTCATTACTGTGGCTTGTCTGATGCCCATGGGGATTGGAACTGGCAATCCTGGGCCTGCATAATCATCGGGACCTCAGGAGCAGCATCCATTCATTGCGTACTTACTGTATACTGGGTCAATGGATGTGCCCTGTAACCTGTCCTTAGCACCTCCCTCGGTCCACTCTAACCATACTCACTTCACTGCCCAGGCACCAACCTGCCTCAGGACCCTGGCATTCACTATTCCTCCTGCCTGCAATTCTCTTCTTTCCTCAGACATTCCCCAAGCATTGCTCCTTGTCTCATCCTTCAGGTCTCCATCTAAAACTACTCTACACGGGCAAGAATTTGAAGGCTTTATTTATTGCTATGGTTGTATCTACACTTAGAACAGGGCACTGTATATCACAGATGTTCAAGAAAAAGATGGTGAATGAACACAGCCACCCAGCAAACCAATCTAACAAAGAGACACCGAGCGGCTTTGTCACTTAGATCTGGCCAGTTCCATAACCTCCTTCAGGCCACCTCCTTCGCTGAGGTCCCAAATCTCTCACCTTGTGGACACGGGTGATGACTTCCAGGCCCACAGAGCCCACCAGAGCTACGATATCGTCCAGGAAGCGCCCAGGGAAGCGCAGCTTGCGGGGAGTGTCCATGCGCTGGCCCAGGAGAAGGTGCAAGGCCATGCTTTTTACCTGGGGGGGGGGGGGGGAAGACAAATGACAAGGGTGGTGCTTCAGGGATGGAGGTGGGAGGGAGGTTTGAGAACCATGGGTGGGACTTGAGGGAGCTGTGCTAAGAACCAGGGGATTTGGCAGGGAGGAAGGAGGACTTACTATCCTGAGCCTAATATGCAGCAAAGGGGGTGAGGCTCGAAGGAAGAGCCTGATGCATGACTGGGGTTTGAGGGGTGAGGATTTAGCAATAAGGAAGGACATATGGGTCCTGAGCTGAAGGGGAGGAACTTGGGACGAGTGGCTGCAAAGACAGAGGGCACAAGGCACTGAGCTTAGTGGTGGCAGCTGAAGAACAAGGCTTTAACTGCACCTATGAGGACCTAAGGGGTCTTTCTTGAGCCCAGGCAGGACAGAGCCTCAGGGGCTGTGGGTAAGGGGGGCTCGAAGGGGTCGGACTTTAGCAACAGGAAGGTTGGGTGTAAGAGGTCCTGACCCCAGTAGCGGAGCCAGAGGGTTGTGAGCAGGCCTTGTGGAAGCCAGGGGAGGAGCTTGAGCAGTAGGCGAGACCAGGGTGGAGCCTGAGGCAGTTTGAGGAGACTAGGTTATTTCTTGCACTCATCAAGAGGGCTGGGAATGTGGCCAGCAAGCGCTGCAGAAGGGGAGGGAAGACACCTCTCTCTCTCTCTCTCTCTTTTTTTTTTTCTCTTTTCAAGGTAGGGTCTCGCTGTAGCCCAGGCTGACCTGGAATGTATTCATCATGTAGTCTCAGGCTGGCCCAGAACTCAGCAATCCTCCTACCTCTGCCTCCTCAGTGCTGGGCTTGCACCACCATGCCCAGCTTAGTTTTTGTTGTTGGTGTCTGTCTGTTTGTTTTTTGGGTCAGGGTCTCTCACCCTAGCTCAGGCTGGCCTCAATCTCACAGTGATCCTCCTGCCCCGCCCTCCTGCGCTCTGCGTGGCCATGGGCTTCCTTGGGGTCTCACCATGAGCTTGAAGAAGAACCAGGCGTGCTGTAGGACTGCCTCGCGCACGGTGCTGCCGCTCACCACCCACTGCAGAGCCAGCTCTTCGTGAAGCAGCTACGGGCACGGGCACGGCCGGCAGTCATGGAGGGGAAGAAGGCACCCCCCCCACCCTGGGGAAAGCCTGTCAGCAGGGATGCAGCCTGAGGACTAAGGACCATAGCAACAGGAGGCATGCGGGAGCCCAGAGGAGTCCCTGTGATGTGCCCACACCCCAGACTCCAGTCCCTGCTAAGCTCTGGCTATGGGGAGAAGTTTGAACCCCTTTGTTAGGGGTCAGGGTACACATCAAGTCACCCACCCTGTCCCCTGACTACCTTCTGTACAGTGGGTCTCTGCTGGGGGGGCAGCAGGGCAGAGGAGGAGGTCTCGAGGTAGGAGGAGGCTCGGCCACAGTTGCTGTCCATGGCCTAGGATGGGATGGGTGGAAAGCGTGGGATGGTGGGAGAGTTAGTGATGGCAGCAGGGCAGGGCGAGGGCGGGAGGCAGATGAGCAGGCATGAATGCAGGAAGGACCTGGATGACCACGGCACAGAAGACGTGAGCACAAGGATGCGTGCTGTGCTATGAATGCGTCTCTGAAAGCTCATTCACATGTGGAAACTTTTTCTGAGACAGGCTCTCATTATCTTAGGTTACCCTCCAACTCTATGTAGCTGAGACTGGCCTTGAACTTCTGATCCTGCCTTTACCTTCCAAGTGCTGGGGATGACAGAAGTGCCTCACTATGGCCCACTTGTGTTGAAAACTTAATCCCCCAAAGTCACACTGATAGCATTTGGAGGTGGGGCCTTTGTGAGTGATTGGGACTAGGTGAGGTCTTGAGGGTGGGGCCCTATGATGGCATTAGTGGCTTTATAAAAGGCAGAGAAAGCTGAGTACAGAGGCACACAACTGGGAGCCAAGGCAGGGGGATGTATGTCAGTTTCAGGGCAAAGGTGACCTGACAATAAGGTAAGGAAGGGTAAAGGGAAGAAGAGAAAGAGGGAGAGAGGAAGGGAGGGCAGGAAAGGAAGGCAGGCAAGCAAAGGAAAGAGATGGGAAGAGAAGGAAAGAAAACAATGGGAAAGAGGGGAGGGAAAGAAAGGGAAGGAGAATAAAGGAAGAAGAAAAGGAATAGAAGGAAAGTGTAAAAGGAAAGAAAGAAGGGAAGAGGGCTGGAGAGATAGCTTAGTGGTTAAGGTGTTTGCCTGCAAAACCAAAGGATCCCAGTTCGATTCTCCAGGACCCACGTGAGCCAGATGCACAAGGGGGCGTGTGTGTCTGGAGTTGATTTGCGGTGGCTGGATGCCCTGGTGTGCCCATTCTCCCCCGTCTCTCAAATAAATAAAATTTTTTTTTAAAAAGAAGGGAAGAAAAGGGGGAGAGGGAGAAAAGAGAAAGGAAGAGGGACCTCAGCGAGCTTGCTTCCTGTCACAAGACTCCCTACCCCCAGTACTGGTGCTGCACAAAGGTCTCTGACATGTCAGTACCACACTCTGGAGCGCTCAGCCTTAAACACCAATAATCAAACTAACTTTTTTTTTTTTTTTTTTTTTGAGGTAGGGTCTCACTCTAGCCCCTGGAACTCAACGCAATCCTCCCACCTCTGCCTCCCGAGTGCTGGGATTAAAGATGTGCATCACCATGTCCAGCTCAAACTTCTTTATTAATGACCTGGTCTCTGGTATTTTGCTTATTTTTGGTGTCCTTTTAAAGCAGGGTTTCATTTTAGCCCAGGCTGACCTGGAAATCATTCTTAGTCCAGGCTGGCCTTGAACTCATGATGATCTTCCCACCTCAGCCTCCTGAGTGCTGGAGCTAAAAGTGTGCACTACCACACCAAGTTCAATTATTTTATTGTACCTGCAGAAAATGGGCAATTCATTTGGGCCACGTTGGCAGTGAGGGCTGATGAAGAAGACACATGATCCATGTGGATGGGGTAAGACCACTTGACATAGTCAGGGTGGTGTGGCAGGATGCAGAGCAGCGGGGGTCAACATGAGCAGAGGGAGTGGCAGCCGCAACCTGATAGGGTACTTAAAAAATTAACGAGCAAGGTGGGCATGATGACACACATTTGTTATCCCAGCACTAGAAGGAGTGGGGGAGGCAGGATGATGAATCCCAGGCCAGCCTAGGCTATATAGCAAGACCCTATCTCAAAAATACAAGGCTGTTTGGTTTCCCACCAGGAATAGATGGTAAGACCCTACTGCTGAAGACTTCACATACTTGGGCTGCAAGGTCACTGAGAAATCCTGCTGGAACTGAGTTGAAAACCTCTTCCATGTATATCAGATGACAGAAAGCTGGAAAAAGCAACACTGCATGCAGTTAAATGGGAGAGAGAGAAATCACCAGTGAAGATACCCAACAGTGGACACTGCAAGCCTTATATTTGGCCAGCCAGGCCAAATGAGCTAATGGGTAGAATAGTGGCATGTCTGTTATGGGGGAAACCAACCACCCTCTAATTTGACTGGAGGCCCACTCCATGGGAGGGAATACATCCCTGACATTGAAAACCTACAACAGGGGTAGTCATGAGCCCTAGGTGTGTAACGTCTGCTGCTGCTTGGCTAAATGTATATACTATGCTCATCAAACTGCCCAGTAAGCACTTCTTTTAATGTTCATACCCATATATTAATTCTACTCTCACTTTTGGTTAGAGAAGCTTCACTTTTCAGATGGCAGTGACCTTGGGATGACTCAGAAGCACCATGGTGCTGAGAAGAAGTGACAGAGAAGTGCTCATCAATGAAATATCTCTATCACACCTTCCAAGGCTCAGGGTCCATTGCAGAAGAGGTGGCAGAAGGAATATAAGAGCCAAAGGAAGGATAGGACTCCTTACAACCTGCTCCTCCAGACACAAAATGGCCTGGGTATCCATGACCTCACAGTGCCTGACACTATCTACACAAGACTATCATAATAGGAGGAAAAGATCATGACATCAAAATAAAAGAGAAACTGATTGAGAGGGGGAGGAAATATGATGGAGAGTGGAATATCAAAGGGGAAAGTGGGTGGGGGGAGAAGGAGGGAATTACCATGGCTATTGTTTACAATTATGGAAGTTGTCAATAAAAAAATAAATTAATTAAAGAATGGAGTTGCAAAGGGGTAAGTGGGTGGAAAGGAATTACCATGGGTATTATCTGTAACTACGGAAAATGTCAATAATTTTTTTTAAAAAAGAGAGACTGATTGAGAAGGGGAGGGGATATGATGCAGACTCGAGTTTCAAAGGGGAAAGTTGGGGGGGGTGGGAATTACCATGGGATATTGTTTACTATCATGGAAGTTTTTAATAAAAAAATTTTTAAAAATACAATGGCTGGGGCTGGGGAGATGGCTTAATGGTTAAAGGTGCTTGCTTGCAAAGCCTGCCAGACCAGGGTTCAATTACCCAGTACCCATGTAAAGCCAGATACACAAAGTGGCACATATATCTGGAGTTTGTTTGCAGTGATCCTTGTGTGCCCATTATCCCTCCCCACTCTCTCAAATGCTAAAAAATATATATACATAAGGGCCAAGGATATGAGGGTATGGGCTCATAGAACAGTAGAGCTCCTGCCTAGAATCCACAGTGAGGGCTGGGGTCCTGGCTCAGGGGTAGAGCTCCTGTCTAGAACCCACAGCGAGGGCTGGGGTCCTGGCTCAGGGGTAGAGCTCCTGCTCAGAATCCACAGTGAGGGCTGGGGGTGTGGCTCAGGGGTAGAGCTCCTGCCTAGAATCCACAGTGAGGGCTGGGGGAGTGGCTCAGCATGTACAAGGCCCTGGGTTCCATCCACAGCATCAGAAAGATGAAGGAAAGAAACAGGGCAGACTAGGAGATGGCTCAGTGGGTAAAATGCTTGCCATGCAAACGGGAGGATCTGAGTTCGGACTCCCAGTACTCATGTAAAACGTCAGGCACGGCAGTATATCCCTGGAGAGGCAGGGACAGGACGATCTTTAAGGCTAAGTAACTAGCTTGTCTAGCCAAATTTGTGAACTCTAGGTTCAGCAAGAGAACCTGTCTCAAAAGGTAAGGCAGAGGGGCTGCAGAGATTGCTTAGTGGTTAAGGCTCTTGCCTAAGGACCAAGGTTTGATTCTCCAGATCCCACGTAAGCCAGATGCACATGGTGGTGCATGCACCTGGAGTTCGTTTACAGTGGCTAGAGGCCCTGGAGCACCCATTCTCATTCATTCACTCTCTCGCTGTGTCTCTAATAAATAAATAAAAATAAAAGAAAATAAAATATATGTATAAAAGTAAGGTAGAGAGTGAGAGGAAGACACTGTTGAACTCTGGCCCTCACGTGCACCCACATGCATGCAAACACACAAAGCAAAAATGGGTGTGGGCCGTCTCAGGAGATATAATGGAATGAGGTTCACGATGAAGGAACCATGGAAAGGTGAGCATAGATGGGACATGGCAATGAGGCAATGAAATCATTGCAGATAGAGAAGCTGGCGTGGCAGAGGAGTTAAGTGAAATGTGGATGAGGGCATGAAATGAAATAGGAGGAGTGGACTGCAAGGTAGAGAGAGTGAGGTTGGAGGAGGGAAGGTATTGACAGACGAGGACAAGGAAGATCTCACAGAGAGGAGACAGTGAACAGAGCCCTGGGTCCCAGGCCTGGCCTCACTCCAGCCTTGCCTGGCAATTCACTGACTTCAGTGTCCACATCGTGAAAGGGTGTGGGGAGTGGGGCTCAGGCTGGCCAGGAAAGAAGGCCCATGATAGAGCTGGCATAGCTCTTGGCACCTGGGTGGCCCCCAGCCTCCATGGTCCCAGCTTGCTTAAGAGGGTCCATGTACTATGAAGACCAACCTCTAGGCCACTCTACCACTACCTCCTCCCTCCTCTCAGCCGTCCAAGACCAGCCGACTCCTCAGAAAACTGATAAGGACTCTGTTAAAAAGGTGCAAGGTTGAGGCTGGGCATGTAGCTCAGCAGTAGTGTCTGCCTAGAATGCATGAAGTCCTGGGTTCCATCCCACCACTGCATAAACCAAACATAGGGGTGCACATTGTAATCCCAGCACTGGGGCAGGTAGACCTTGAATTTCAGATCCCCCTGCCTCTGCTTCCTCAGTGCTGGGGTTATAGGTGTGCAGCACAATGCCCGACTTAAGATGATTTTATTACATCTGAAAACTTGGAATGATCCTTTCATTCCACAAACAGGACCTAGAGCCTTGGAGAGACAGACAATTGCTGGGTCAGGAGACAAGGCCAGAGCCAAAGAGACTTGAGCCCAGACCTGTCTGCAGCAAAGCCCCTGATACTCAGGAAAGGGCAAAGTGAGGGATCCCTCTGATGGGGGATTCTAGAGGCCCAGTGCTGTGCCTTTGACATCTACCAGGTTGTTTATGCCAACGGGGCTGTCTGAAAGTCCCCAGAACAGGGCTGGGCAGAGAAGGACTAAAAGGAGGGGAACAGCCATGCAGGGTAGTGAAGTAATAGGTGGTTGGATTTGCATATAATTTGCATTCCATTCTCATGTTTTCTGTCTCTGCTGAGGCTGTGCTCTATATTTCCTTTTTTATTTTAACTTTGCTTTCTGACAGTGTTGTGGATGGAACCCAAGGCCTTTGTGGAGCCATGCATCTAGCCCAGACAGTGGCCTATGTGGTGGTAGTGGCCAGGCTGCTGAGGAAGACCACGGATACCACTATTAGAACCCACAGCCCCAGACAAAGGCAGACTGACTGGAGCCTTGGCATTGTTCCCACAGCCCCCTGAGTTAGGTCACCACAGCCAGGAAGGTGGGAGGGGCTCATGCTGAGGGAGTGTCACACACGTGCGGGGGCAGGGAGGGAGGGCACCTGTCTGGGGTCAGCCCCACAGTAAGGGAGTGCCCGTCTCAGCACAGCCTTGCTGCCTCCCGGAGCGTAAGCAGAATTCACCCAGGAGTGTGAGCGATCGATGCCCTGGAGATACACAGAGAGGCAGTAACATCCTGGGCTGAGGGAAGGAGAGCGGAACAGAACACCAGGAGCAGCACTGCGCACATGCACCCACACAGGCGTGGGGAGTGTGCTCGGGTGCGTTCACTCAAACACCTGTGTGCATGTATGAACCCGAAGAAGCACATGTACAGAGAGCATAATCTATATGCACCTGTGCATGTAAGTGCACATGAGCCATGTATACGCACATATGTGTACACGGCATGGCCGTGTATATATGCACCATGTACATGTATGCAGAGTATGTATATAGCACTCATATATGCATACATGCATAGGGTAGATATACTTATGCATTATGCTTGAATGGTATAGGGTATATGCCTATGTTCATTTGTGTATAATGGGTATGTGTATATTTACCTTTGTGCACATGTGTAAGCAATATGTAAGTATATGACTGTGTATATATGTGCATAGGGCATGTGTATATTTGCCTGTGTGTAAATAAGGTACATGGTTTGTACACAGGAAGCATATGTATATACATATATATATGCACACACACATATATATGCACCTGTCTATGTATGTGCAAAGGGTACATGAGGTCATGTATATATGTACATATGATATATATGTGAAACCACCCATATATATTTACTTGTCCATAAGCTATATAGGTGTATGTCCCCGTGAACATATGTGCGTTGAGTATATGTATATAAACCTGTATATATGTACTGCTACCACACTCTTTATGAAACCAGCCCCAGTCCCCACCCACCGTGCTGTGATCCATCACAGTCCAGCCCAGCCAGCCCTCAGACTGAGACAGTCACAGCCTGAACCCCTGGAGGACACAAGCCTTCTTCCGAGGGCAGCCTCTTGTTTCCCATCCTCCATCTCCATCTGCCTGCTCGCAGCTAAGCCCGTGGAGGCTGACGGTTTCAGGGGCCCTGGCCTTACCTTGCTGGCTAGGATGCGGGCGACCTCATCGTCCACAGAGCCGGGGGCCACAGCCAGGTCAGGGTTGCTGCTGCTGATGCTCTTTGAGCGCGCCAGGTAGAGGTTGGTGGGGTGGCCAGAGCCATGGGCCTGTGTGGCAGTCTGTATGCTCACTGGAGGGGTCCCTGAGGAGAGGGGACAGTGCCAGCTGCTGCAACCTACCTGAAGATAGCCAGCCTCTTCCCAATCAGCAACCCTGAAGTCACTTTCCTTCTCCAAGTTCCCAGTCCTCATGAAGACTGCTTCACAGTGATTTGAAAAACACTGAGAATCCTGCCTAGTACACAGAGTTCTCTCTGTGTGTGCAAGACACAGAAATGGGGAGCTTACTCCATAGATCAGGCTGGCCTTGAGCTCATGGTGATCTGCCTGCTTCAGCCTCTGGAGTGCTGTTACAAGCATGAGCCACCACACCCAGTTCATCTCATTCTTAAATGTTTACCAAAGGGGGAAAAAGGAACCAACCTTCCTTTCCTCTGGTGTTGTGGGTGGAACCCAAGGTGTTACACATGTTAATAAGCACATGCTCTACCACTGAGCTACATTCCTAGCCCAAATCTACCTACCTTCCCTCTCTCCATCCCTCCCTCCTTTTCCTTCATTTCTTCCTCATCTTCCTTCCTTCCTTCCTTCCCTCCCTATTCTTTCTTCTTTTCTCCCTTCTTCACCCCCTACATTCCTTTCCTTCCTGCCTCCCTTTCTTCCTTTCTTTTTGGTTGGAGGGATCAAACCCAGAGCCTCAGGCATGGGAGGTAATGGCTTTACCACTAAGCTATACACCCAGCCCCACAAACTCCATCTTATTGAATGCTTACTCTATGCCAAGCATTGTACAAAGCTCACTGTCACTTAGGAATACTGACACTCCCACAAGGTGGGTACTGTTATTACCTGTTTTACAAATGGAAAAACAGGTTCAAAGAAGTAAAGGCACTTGTACAGGGTCACAGGGATTCAAATTCAGACAGCCTAGTTGAATCCCTGCTCCAACCTACTTGCTGACTGGCTCAATCATCTGGCAGTCCATGGGACAGAGACCATAACCATGAAGCTGGGGCAAACATGTGAAATGAGTGTGTATGACCCCAGGACTTTTGCACATGCTATTCTCTTTGTTGCATACACTTTCCTCTTCAGTTTTTCCTATCTCCCAGGGATTTTTCCACCAACACTCACCAGCTGGGGGACTAGGTTCAGGACCAGGGAGGCGAAAGGCATAGTGGATGTAGGAGGCCAGCAGGGGGCAGTGACCACTGGCATCCTGGACGGCCTCCAGGTTCCGGTGGACAAGGCTGACTATATGAGCCATTGCTTCAAAGGCCCCTCGGCCTAGGTTTACTGTAGGGCAAAGCAGAGGTCAAATTCCACAGCCCAAGGCCTCTCAGCTCCCTACTCACCTTCCAGAGGAACAAAGATTAGGGTCTGAGGTCTCCTGTGATCATCAGGGAATTTTACAGGATCTACTCTGGGGGCAGGGCACAGGGGAGGGGGAGCTTTTTCTAAGAAGGACAAACTGAGACCAGAAAAACAAATGAACAATGGGAAAAAACTCAGGGTGAGGGAAGTGAAAGGGACCCCCTTTCCCTGTGGAAACCAAGGCTCATGGCTATGCCGGCTCACCCATCTGTCCACCGATGACGGGGGGCCGTGCGACCAGATGCATGAGTGTGTCCAGTACATGGTGAGAGAAGGCCACGAGGGGCTCGGGGCTAGCGAGGCGCAGGGCTGCAAGGCTGGCGCGGAGCTCTTGCTCCACAGTGCCCTCGCTCAGTACCGTGTCCTTCAGTCGGAATGGAAAGGGCCCCTCCTCCAAGACATGCACCAGTGTGAAGAACTTATCCAAGTGGGGGTCCTTGGGGCGGGGAGACACAGCGTGAGCAGAGTGCAAGGGACTTGAAGCTACCTGACCTTAGTCAGCAATTTCCCTTTCAGTCAGGCCCAGCTGACCAAAGACACGTCCAAGAGCCTGAGGCCACCCCTCCTTGGCCAGTCATAACTGTTGCCCAATCCCAGGGTGACCAGGAGGGGAACAGGACAGGAATCCTGGATTCCCACCCCACCTCGTACCTGGGGGTGTACAGAGGACGCAGCTGTGAGCTCCACACTGAACACACCCTTATGACCATCCACCCAGCGCATGCCTGGGAGTGCCGCCTGTGGGAGGGAGAGCTGGGGTGGGTGCCTGCTGACCCTCCCCCATGGATCAGGCCACTGGGCCATAGCCCTGGTCATTGCGACACTGTCGCCCGAGTGTGGCCCAGACTGGGGGAGCAGCAGGCCATCCTGCCCCCTAGCTCAAGCCTGTCGACAAAGGGGGAGCCCCGGGAAGGCTGTAAATCTCACACTCATGGGGATCAGAAATGGGGTGCATGCTCACGGGGTGAACATGACTTGAAGACAGCAATGGGTCATAAACAGCATCATGGGGCACCTGTGACTCCTGGGGGGCTTATAAGCTGGTAGAAGGGAAAGTCACTGGTGGCAGTTTAATGGGAGTGATGGAGGATCCTGGGAGACAAAAATCAGATGGAAGGCTTCTAACAGACCAGAGAGAGAGGAGGAGCTGGGGGGGGGGGGGCGTGCAGTGAGAGGTGAGGATAACTGGGAGACAGAAAGGGATATACAGGTGTGGTAACCCATGGCATGGGTGGGGTGACAGGATGCATAGGGTCACAGACGCAGCTATGGAAGATAACAAGGCTCCCCAGGGGTTCTGAGGGAAGTCAGGCAGAAGTGAGGGTGCCTTCCTGAGGGTGCCGAGGACCAGCACACGGAGGTGGGGAGACGATGCGCGTGGGAGTGCGGGTGGTACGTACGTCGGGGCTGAGCACAGAGTAGCCGGGCGGGGGCTGGTCCACACACACAGGCAGGCAGAAGGGGCCGGTCCTCAGGCGACCATGCTGCAGCAGGGGGACCCACTGAGGAGGGAACAGACGTGGATCAGGAATAGCCCAGACCCTGGGGAAGGGGACAGGAGGTGGCTTTGGGGGTAACATGGCTTACGGTAAAGCCCACGGGTGTCTCCAGAGCCGTGCCTGGCCGGGGCTGACAGCTGACATGGTAGAAAGTAAAAAGCAGGTGATGATTCTCGGTGACACAGGCTGGAAGTCTCAGCTTGAATTCCTCATAGAATTCAGGGGACCTGGTGCGACATGGCCAGGTGGGGGACGCATCAGTTAGGGAGCTGGGATCCCATGTGACAGACACCAGACTGGTTTCTAGGCCTCAACTTTGCCCTCAGCCTCCCAGGGCCTGTATATCCACTCTATCACCCCCACATTTGCCACTCTGACCCTCCCAGGACACTTCCATTGTCCTCCTGAACCCCATGTACTTGTTATGGTAGACCACTGGCGTAAAGGCCTCACGGGTGAATTCGCTGCAGCTGGACTTCCCAAAGATGACCTGAGGGAAGTAGACATGAGGGACCCCCTGAGGCTATCCCGTCCCTGCTGTCCCCACCCTGGGACTTAGTCACTGACCGGCAGAGCCTGGCTGGGGTCCTCGCCGGCCATATACTGGACTCTCACGGCAAGGTTCCGTACAGAGCCCTGGCGGCTGCTGAAATTGAGGCTGTGTGGGTACACGTAGAGCAGGTTCCTGGGCAGGGTGGGAAATGGGGTGTCAGAGGTACAGGCGGCCTATGAGTAGCTGGAGTGCTAGGCCAAACTTGGCCCAAGCTTTTTTTTCCCTTTGTGTCTTCAAGGCTGACCTGGAATTCACTATGTAGTCTCAAGGTGGTCTTGAACTCAGTGACCCTCCTACCGCAGTCTCCAGAGTGCTAAGATTAAAGGTGAGCACTAACATGACCGCTTTTTTTTTTCCTTTTCTTTGAGACTGGGTCTTATAGCCCAGGCTGGCCTCAAATTCCCTAAGTAGCTCTGAAGATGACCTTGAACTCCTGATCCTCTTGCCTCCCTCTTCCATGTGCTGGTATTACAGGCATGCACCACCATGTCTGGTGTATGTAGTGCTGGGGATGAATCCAGAGCTTCATGCATGCTAGGAAGCGCTCTACCCACTGGGCCACATCCCCTGCCCCTGCGGGCCAGAGTTCGACTGTGTCCCAGGTAGCAGGGTTAGACCTGGCCCTTACCCAGGCCCAAAAGGTCCTTCTCTCCTAGGTCCACTGGAGTTATGGATCTGTCTCTCAAATAGAGACAGTCAGAGGCTGGAGCTGCCTCCCTCTCTCAGTGATAACTCCTTCTCAACCTCCCTCTGGGCCTCAGTTTCCACACTTGCATCATGAGGGCATTAGGCTTTTTTTTTTTTTTTTTTTTTTTTTTTGGTTTTTCGAGGTAGGGTCCCCCTCTAGCTCAGGCTGACCTGGAATTCACTATGTGGTTTCAGGGTGGCCTTGAACTCACGGTGATCATCCTCCTCCCTCTGCCTCTCCAGTGCTGGGATTAAAGGTGTGAGCCGCCCTGCCCGGCTCAGCATTCTTAATATGGCACCCACAGTCCATAACCATGGTGACAGTCACCTCATCAAACACTTATGTATCGCCGTCCGTGTGCCCAGACCCACTTTACGTACCCAATGCACAGTAATTCAGTGACTGTCCTCTGCAGTGCCAGGTTGGTACCCAGGGCCTGACACACGCTAGGCCAGAGCTCTACCCGAGCTACCCTCCAGCCCTTTTTTTCTTTTCTTTCGAAAGAAATTTTTTTTTTTATGAAAGAATGAGAGTGAGAGCAAAAAGGTGTGCGGGGGGATACCCAGCCCTTGTTTTCTGGAGACAGGGTCTTGCTATATAACTCAGGTTGAGCTTGAATTCACAGTGATCCTCCTACCTCAGTTTCCTGAGTGCTGGGGTGACAGGCATGGGACCCCATGAACGACTTACTGAGTTCCCATTTACAATGGGAAAAGCAATGACTACTACTTCAGAGAAGAGCCAAGGGCCTCAGGTCTGGGCAATACACACAGTAGGTGCTCAAAAAGTTCCTGTGATGACAGGCAGCACCTTCATTTTACAGGTCATTCAGGAAAGTCAGTTAGCATTGAGCTGGGGCACAGGTCGCTAGATCCTGGAGTTAGCCTCTGTGGCCTTGGTAAGGACTCTGCCAACTGCCACTTGTTTCAGGCCACTTACCAACCAGGGTAGGCGAGACCCCTGCATGGCAGCTTTAGGGAAGGGTACGAGGAAGACAAATCCCATAAGGTGCTTGGGATAGCTCTATGTAAACTGTTGGCACTCAAAAAAGGCATTGTTATAGCACCTGTGCTTAGGTGGGGAAACTGAGGCTCAGAGAGGTGCTCCAATCCTCGCACACCCACCATGGTAAGGGCCCAGGCCCAGGTTTCTCCCCGTGACCCCCTCCCCCATTGCTGCCCACAGCTGGCCTTGAGTCCCAGCCAGTGTGATCCCAGCGTGGCCTGCTTAGACATCTGCCTGATGCAACTTCAAGCTCCTGCCAGACCCTTGTGCAATAAGGGGAGAGCTGGGTGGCTGGTTAACCATTGACTGGGGGGAGGCTCGTAGCAGTGTGGTGACATAAAAGGAGAGCACAGCAGTGCTGGTACCACACCCCAGACCTTCAGCATGGCTGCACTTGCTCTCTGCCTCCTATGGGCCCTGACAGCGGCAGCCCGCACTGCCCCAGTGTCCTCCCCGGGTGACCCGGAGCCCGCACAGTACGAGGAGCTGACCCTGCTCTTCCATGGGGCTTTGCAGTTGGGTCAGACGCTCAACAGCGTGTACAAGACCACAGAGGCGAGGTTGACAGAGGCTGGGAACAACCTGGGCCTCTTTGACCGTGCACTGGAACTCCTAAGAATGGAAGTCAACCAGGGCTGGGATGCAACACAAGAACTTCGCACAAGGTTGTCGGAGATGCAGGTGGGCACTGGAGATGGGGTGGTGCTGGGTGCACAGGAATATGAAGAAGAGTTCATGTCTAGGATGTGGCACTGCCTGGTTGGCCAGAACAAGGAGGAGCAGTAAACCCAGCTGAAGGTGACGGCGACCTCACTAACACTCTCCTGTCTATTGAGCAGATGGAAGAGGATGATTTACAGCAAAGTACAGAGGCCACAGCCCAACTGCTGGGGGAGGTGGCCCGGGCACAGCAGGCACTGCAGGACAATGTGCGGCACCTAGAAGCTCAGCTGAAAGACACCTGGCTAGGCCATGCCCGCCATGAATTTGAGACATTAAAGGTAAGCCATTGCCAAGCCCTGAGACTCTGACTGGCAGCCACAGCCCATTTCTGAATGCTAAGCCATGGTGACCCCTTGGCTACACAGCTACTTGGCATGACCTGCAGCAAACACACATCCCTTTCCATGCCTCTGTTTCCCCATTTGCAAAGGGCAAAGCAAGGCTAAGCACTCTGTGCAGGAGCAGTGCACACAGTAGGTGCTCAATAGATGCTGATTTTTACAGTTTTCTGTGGCATATCTTCAGCGCTCAATGATAACTGTGTGACAAACCACATAAAGTAAGTCCTATCTTATACACGCTTTACAAATGGGGAAACTGAGGCCCAAGAAGGTCACACAGACACAACAGGGAGGCCTGGGTGGGATAAGGGGATGGGAAGTCAGCCAGAGTTCCCAGGCTGAAGTCTGCATTTTGACCTCTCAGGCTCACGCTGACAAGCAGAGCCACCTCCTATGGGCCCTCGCAGGCCATGTGCAGAGGCAGAGGCGCGAGATGGCTGAGCAACAACGGTGGCTGCGACAGATCCAGGAGAGGTGAGCCTGATGTGGCAGGAGGGAGGGTGCCTGGGGTGCTGGCAGGGCTTCCCTCTAAACAGCCTCGACTAAGCTAAAGCTCCTTCCCCAGACTCCACACAGCAGCTCTCCCGGCTTGAGGCTGCCAGGATGCCACCAAGGACCAGTCACACCGCAAGGGACATGGCTACACAAACGTGGTGTCCCCACACGCAGGGCAGTGCTGCCTGTCCACTGGGGTCGGTCGGCCAAGGTGCCCCCCTTCCGCTTCCGGCCATGCAGCAGAGGCAGAAGCAGAAGCAGATGAGGTCGAAGGCAGAGAACAAAGCACTGTGGCAGAGGGTGGAAGGAAGATCGCATGTCCCCTCATGCCCAAACAGCCCAGATTAAAGCACAACAATGGCATTTTATGCTGGTAGTCTGTGTGTGTTTGCAAGAACATGGACCTTCAGGGTGAGGACATGGCTCAGTGGGTACAATGCTTGCCTTGCATGCAGAAAACTCTGCGTTGTATTCCCAGCAACATACAAACTGGACATGGTGACGCAAACTTGTTGTCCTAGCTCCCCAAAGCACAGACCAGAAGATCAGATATTCAAGGTCATCCTTGGCTATATAGCAAGTTTGAGACTAGCCTGGGCTACATGAGATCCTCTCTCAAACACAAAACAAGGGCTGGGGAGATGGCTGTTGGTAAAGTGTTTGTCTCCCCAGAACCAACAACAACAACAAAATGCCAGGAGTGGTGGCATGTACTTGTAATTGCAGAGCTGGGGAGACACAGACAGATCCCTGGGGCTCTGCCTATTTGGTAAGCTCTAAACCAATGAGAGACCCTGTTGTTGTTTTTTTTCCTCCTTGTTTCTTTTTTCTTTCTTTCTTTCTTTTTTTTTTCCCAAGGTAGGGTCTCACTCTAGCTTAGGCTGACCTGGAATTCGCTATGTAGTCTCAGGGTGGCCTTGAACTCATGGCGATCCTCCTATCTCTGCCTCCTGAGTGCTAGGATTAAAGGTGTGTGCCACCACACCCAGCCTGAGAGACCCTGTTTTAAAGAGGCATTGGAGGGGGGCTAGGAATGTAGCTCAGTTGGAGTACTTGCCTAGCATGCACAAAGCCCTGGGTTTTGCTGAGTATGGTGGCACACACCCCTAGGTCCAGCACTAGGGAGGCCGAGGTAGGAGGATGGTTATGAGTTCAAAGCCAGCCTGGGGCTACAGAGTGAGTTCCAGGTCAGCCCTAAATAAAAGTTCCAAGCCAGGCATGGTGGCGCACGCCTTTAATCCCAGTACTCGAGGCAGAGGTAGGAGGACTGCCACGAGTTTGAGGCCACCCTGAGACTACAAAGTAAGTTCCAGGTCAGCCTGAACTTGAGTGAGACCCTGCCTCAAAAAATGAAAGTCCTAGGTCTGACCCCTAGCATAATAATCTCAGCATTTGGAAAGAGGATCAGGAGTTGGAGGCCTTTCTCAACTACATAGCCTCTAGGCTAGCCTGGGGTTCAAGAGGCACTGCCAAAAAAAAAAAAAAAAAAAAAAAAGCCAGGTGTGGTAGTACACACCTTTGATCCCAGCACTCTGGAGGCTGAGTTAGGAGGATAGCCATGAATTCAAGACCACCCTGAGACTACATATTGAATTCCAGGCCAATCTTCCCTCAAAATCCCCCCCCAAAGAAAGATGGATCCCATACTCAATGCTGACACCTAAAGTCTCCACATGGACACACACATGTGCACACACATACAAAGACTCATACACATACATACAAGAAAACCAAGGGTGGGGCCAGAGAGATGGCTTAGTGGTTAAGGCCTTCGCCTTCGAAGCCTAGGGACCCGTGCTCAGTTCTCCAGGTCCTGCATAAGCCACATGTACAAGGTGGCACATGTGCCTGGAGTTTAATTGCAGAGGCTGGAGGCCCTGGCATGCCAATTCTCTCATAAAAGAAAAAATAAGGAAAACCAAGGGCTGGGAAGATGGCTTTGTAGTTAAAGGTACTTGCTTGCAAAGCTTGCTGGCCTGAGTTCAATTCCCCAGTGCCCATGTAAAGCTAGATGCACAAAGTGGAACATGTAACTGGAGTTCATTTGCAGTGGCAGGAGGCCCCAGAGCACTCATTCTTTTTCTCCTCATAGATAAATAAAAATGTGTGGAGGGGGCGGCAGTGTATAATTTGAAAAAGAGAACAGGGGACCTCAGCTGGGCTCAGCCATCCCCACATGCTGTACCTGTAGCAGGTGTGAGGGGTGTAGACCTCTCGGGCAGGGAACTCTAAGATCTCCTTTGTGGGTCGTCCCCTGGGGTCCGGATAGGGCTTGATATGAAGCAGCTCAGGGGACAGACAGAAGTGTGGGTTCTCTGGGGCCGGGGAGATGTCAATCTTGAGTTGAGCTGAGGACAAAAGATTTGCTTTGTTCTTTGAGTCAGCCAGTCAGAGGTTCGCCTTGGGGCTAGAGCGAAGGTTCTGCCTCTCCCCTCACGTCCTTTCCTTTCGGTGGCTCTTATTTTTCAGGAACAAAAGCCCAGTATCCTAGTCATTCTACTCCCCATGGCTCTATGCTTGGGTCCCTAATACCCAGCTCAGGATGACAATCAGCATGGGTATGCTGAGTAATTGTATGATCAACACCCCTGGTTTTGAGGGTGTACCACAAACCTGTCACAGGTCTTAGGCGCCTCAGCAGGGAAGATGGCCTCTTCATGTCTGCCAGGAATTTGAAAAGGTCTTCATCACTTAGCCGTTCAGCCTCCTACAAGAGACAGGTTCCTCCTAAGTGGAGGCTAAAGCCCTGAATGTGCCCAGGGAAGAGGCAAGAGGAGAGTCCCTTCCTTCCTACACCATCATCACCTGCTTAAAAAAGTTGGTGACAGTTAACGTGGCTGGGCGGAAGCTAGAGAAGCTGCAGGCATCGTCCCCGGTACTGGATCGATCCTGGGGTACCCGACGGCGGCGCTCGGTCCAGGTGGGCCTTCGCTCTAGGAAAGACACCAGGGGGGACAGGAATGTGACCTGAGGAAAGGTGGAGGGAACGAGGTGCAGGTGCAGTACTGCGACTGGCCCACAGGGGGCGCGCGTCCTCACCGCCTTCGGAGTCTGAGTCCCGGTCGGCCTGACCCACGCTGCTCACGATGTTGGCCAAGTGCACCGCGGTCCAGGCAAAGGGCATGCGGTAGCGGCCCAGCCGGGTGCAGAACTGCTCTGCTGCCAGGCGCAGCTTCTCTAGCTTCTCTTTGTTCTGTGGGCGACACCCGTGCGCCCCACCAGCTCAGCGCCCTCCCTCGTGCAGCTAAGCACATAACCCTCCACCCTACCCAGCTCCCCGGTATCTACCTTGGCCGTGTCCACCTCCTTCATCACCATGTAGGGCTCACAACACTCGCTGATGTCTCCCTGCTGAAGCACCTTTTCCAGCTGCGGCACAGGAGGGTCCAGTGAGGATCCTGGGAACCCTCCTTGACCTTCACACACTCCGATGATTTCTGGGGGTGAACCTAGGGCCTCACACATTCAAGGAACTGCTCTGGCACTAACTACACACCTATTCCACTGAGGCACTCTTGCTCCAAAACCTCAGCTCACAAGACTTCCACTGTCTCTGGGATGGAGTTCTAGCACTCCACATTTCCCTCCTTCCAGCCCTTAGACAATCGTAAACCCCAAGTTACAAGTCCACCTGTACCTATTGATATTAATATTCATTTTCACTGCAGCCCTCGCACTCTCACTTGCCCCTTATCTCAATCTCTCTTATGCTAGGGATGAACACAGGGCTTCACTAGGCTAGGAAAACATTATACCCCTGAGCCACGCCCCCAGCCCTCACTGTGGATTCTAGGCAGGAGCTCTACCCCTGAGCCACGCCCCCAGCCCTCACTGTGGATTCTAGGCAGGAGCTCTACCCCTGAGCCATGCACCCAGCCTCACTGTGGATTCTAGACAGGAGCTCGACCCCTGAGCCACACCCCCAGCCCTCACTGTGGATTCTAGGCAGGAGCTCTATCCCTGAGCCACGCCCCCAGCCCTCACTGTGGATTCTAGACAGGAGCTCTACCTCTATCTGAACCACACCCCAAGCCCTATCTAGTATTGAGACATCTATTTATTCTAACCTGGCAATCCTCCTTCCTCAAACTCCTAGGTATCACCACAGCAGGTTGCTTTTTCCTTCCTTCGTCCTTCCTTCCTTTCTTATTTTTGTTGTTTTTTTGAGGTTAGGTCTTTCTGTAGGCCAGGCTGACCTGGAATTCACTATGCAGCCTCCAGGTGGCCTCAAACTCCACCTATCCTTGCCTCCAAAGTACTGGGATTAAAGGCATGCACCACATGCTTGGCTTGAATTTTTTTTTTTTTTTTTTGGTTGTTCAAGGTAGGGTCTCACTACACTATTCCAGGCTGACATGGAATTTACTATGTAATCTCAGGATGGCCTCAAACTCACGGTGATCCACCTACCTCTGCCTCCCAAGTGCTGGGACTAAAGGTGTCCACCACTATGCCCAGCTTGTTTTTTCTTTTTATTTGTCTAAATAGAGGCTTTGTGGGCTGGGAAGATGGCTCAGCAGTTAAAGGTACTTGCTTACAAAGCCTACTGGCTGGGGTTCCATTCACCAGCACCCATGTAATGCCAGATGCATGCAGTGGTACACCCATACTCTCTCCTTCTCTGAAGCAAATACATAAATAAAAAATATTAAAAAAAAATAAGAGCCGGGCATAGTGGGGCATGCCTTTAATCTCAGTACTTGGGTGGCAGAGGTAGGAGATTCACCATGAGTTGGAGGCCACCCTGAGACTACATAGTGAATCCCACGTCAGCCTGAACTACAGTGAAACCCTACCTAGAAAAACAACAACAAAATAATAATAAAAAATAATAGTAATTAAAAAATAATAAATAAAATAAAATAGAGGCTATGACTCTGGTCCACAAGGCTAAGACTCCAACCCTGGGTCCTTACCTCCTTTATTCTCAGTGTTTCCATCTGTCAAATGAGGACCATTACAACCACCATCTGAAGCCCCATTATGACCAGGGCTTGTCAGTGCTCAAATCATTTCATTATTGTAACCTAATTTAAAGTTTGAGAAAATTTGACCTGGCTTCTCGAAATAGAAAATCTCATATGAACGTGCCAGCTCATCTTTCCTGACCTGATTAATGAAGTCTCAAACTTGCAAAAAGTTAATTTTTATTTACACATGTCTATGTGTGTACATCAGAATCTCTTGCAAATGATCACCAGATGTACCTACCACATTTTGCTCTGACTTACTTGGGTGTAAGGGAATTGCATCTAGGCTTGCAGGCTTTGCAAGTAAGGGTCTTTCAACCACTTAGCTATCTCCCCAGTGCCCCACCCCCTTTCTGAGATAGGGTCTCATGAAATCCAGGTTGGATTCAAACTCACTACGATGAATTTGAACTCTTGACCATCTTGTGTCTACCTCCCCAAGTGCTGTGGATCACATCTAAGACCCCATGCACACTCTCCAACTGAGCTACAGCTGAAGGTTTCTTTGTTAGTTTTTTGCTTTTTTGAGGTAGGGTCTCACTCTAGCCCAGGATGACCTAGAATTTACTATGAACTCTCAGGCTGAACCTGAACTCACAGTGATTCCCCCTAGCTCTGCCTCCCAAGTCCTGGGATTAAAGGCATGTACCACCACGCCTGGCTTTATTTTATTTATTTGTTTATTATTATTTTTTGGTTTTTGAGGTAGGGTCTCAGTCTGGCCCAGGCTGACCTTGAATTCCCTCTATTCTCAGGGTGGCCTCAAACTTACAGAGATCCTCCTACCTCTGCCACCTGAGTGCTGGGATTAAAGGCATGTACCATCATGCCTGGCTTTTTTTTTTTTAACCTGGCTTTACTTATTTTTAAAATATATTTTACTTATTTATTTGAGAGAGAGAAAAGGGAGAGAGAGAGAGAGAGAGAGAGAGAGAGAGAGAGAGAGAGAGAGAGAGAGAAAGGGAGAGAGAATCGGCACACCAGGGCCTCCAGCCAATGCAAATGAACTCCAGAAGTATGTGCATCTGGCTTACGTGGGACCTGGAGAATTGAATCAGGATCCTTTGGCTTTGCAAGCAAATGCCTTAACTGCTAAGCCATCTCTCTAGCCCAACCTGGCTTTATTTTTAATATAGAGTATTAATGTATGGCCAAGGCTGGCTTCAGACTCACAATTCTCCTACCTCTGTCTTCTGAGCACTGGGGTAACAAGAGTGTGCTACATGCACATGCCCATGATTGTCAACTTAAGAAACATTTTTGGGCTGGAGGGATGGCTCAGCCATTAAGGCACTTGCCTGAAAAACCCAATGACCTGAGCTGAAGAGATGGCTTTGGTTAAAGTGCCTGCTTGTGAAGCCTAAGGACCCCTAGTCAATTTCTCTCCAGATCCCACATATGCCAGATGCACAAAGGTGGGGCAAGTGCAAGGCTGCACATGCCCACTAGGTGGCGCAAACATCTGGAGTTCAATTTCAGTGGCTGAGGCCCTGGTGCACCAATTCTCCCTCTAAAACAAAAACAAAAAGTCACCAAAACAAACAAAAAAAACCTAAGGACCTGAGTGACTCCCTAGTACCCATATAAAGCCAGATACATAAAGTGGCACATGCATCTGGAGCTCATTTGCAGTGGGTAGAGGCCCTAGTGTACCCCTTCTCTCTCTCTCTCTGCTTGCAAATAAATTAAATTAAATTAAAAAATTTCTAAAAAATAAAAATTAGCTGGGCATGGTGGAGCATGCCTTTAATCACAGCACTTGGGACGCAGAGGTAGGAGGATTGCCGAGAATTTGAGGCCAACTTGAGACTACATAGTGAATTCCAGGCCAGCCTGAGCTAGAGCAAGACCTTGAAAAGCCAAAAATAAATAAATAAATAAATAAAATAAAAATTAGAGCCAGGCATGGTGGCACATGCCTTTAATCCCAGCACTTGGGAGGCAGAGGTAGGAGGACTGCTGAGTTCAAGGCCACCCTGTGACTACACAGTGAATTCCAGGTCAGCCTGGGCTAGAGTGAAACTTTATCTTGAAAAACCAAAAATAAATAAAAATTTAAAAAATTGAAATAAAAATATTCTGAAACTATACCCACGCCTCTCATTATGCATAAAAATCAACTTCAAGCTGGGTGTGGTGGCACATGCCTTTAATCCCAGCACTTGGGAGGCACAGGTAGGAGGATCACCATGAGTTCGAGGCCAGCCTGAGACTACATAGTGAATTTCAGGCTAGCCTGGACTAGAGTGAAACCTTACCTCTAAAAACAAAAAACAAACAAAAATCAACTCCAAATATATTAAAGTCCTTAATGTAAGACCTGAAACTCCTAAACTACTGGATAAAAAAAATAGAGGGACCTCTCCACAATATAGGAATGGGGAAAGACTTCCTGAACAATACCCCAGTAGCCCAGGAAATTAAGCAATCACTCAACCAGTGGGATCTCATGAAACTAAAAAGTTTGTGTAGAGACAAACACATCATAAGTAGAGTCAACAGACTACCCATAGAATGGGAAAAAAATCTTCACCAGCTGTACCACTGACAGAAGCCTAATACCTACAATCTACAAAACAAAAAAAAAAAAAAAACAAAACCTATGTAATTAAAAAACTCAGGGCTGATGGAGCTCGAGAGATAGCTCAGCAGTTAAGGCACTTGCCTGCAAAGCCTAATGACCTACGTTTGACTCCCCAGTTCCCATGTGAAACTAGATGCACAAAGTGGCACAAGCATTTGGAGATCATTTGCAGCAGCTGGAGGCCCTGGCACACCCATTCTCTCTGTCTCTTCCTCTGTCTCCTTGGAAATAAATAAATTAAAATAAATCAGGGCTGGAGAGATGGCTTAGTGGTTAAGGTGCTTGTCTGCAAAGCCTAAGGACCCAGGTTCGACTCTCCAGAACCCATGTTAGTCAGATGCACATGGTGGCACATACACCTGGAGTTCATTTGCAGTAGCTGGAGGCCCTGGCATGCCCATTTACTCTCTCTCTCTCTCTCTCTCTCAATAAATAAAAAATATTTAAAAAAATCAGAGTTGGAAAGATGGCTTAGCAGTTAAGGTGCTTGTCTGCAAAGCCAAAGGATCCCGGTTCAACTCTCCAGGACCCATGTAAGCCAGATGCACAAGGGGGTGTATGCACCTGGAGTTTGTTTGCAGTGGCTGGAGGCCCTGGCATGCCCTCTGCCTCATTCTCTCTCAGATAAATAAATAAATAAAATTAAAAGAAAAATCGGCCAAGTGTGGTGGTGCACGCCTTTAATCCCAGCACTTGAGAGGCAGAGGTATGAGGATTTCTGTGAGTTTGAGGCCACGCTGAGACTACACAGTGAATTCCAGGTCAGCCTGAGCTAGAGCGAGACCCTACCTCGAAAAAAAAAAAAAATCTGGGCTGGAGAGATGGTTAAGTGCTTGCCTGTGAAGCCTAAGGACCCCGGTTCAAGGCTCGATTCTTCAGGACCCATGTTAGCCAGATGCACAAGGGGGCGCATGGGTCTGGAGTTCGTTTGCAGTGGCTGGAGGCCCTGGCGCGCCCATTCTCTCTTTCTTTCTCTCTCTCTCTCTCTGCCTCTTTCTCTATCACTCTCAAATAAATAAATAAAACTAACCAAAAAAATTTTTTTTTAAAAGAAAAAAAAAATCAAACAATCAAGCCGGGCGTGGTGGTGCACACCTATAATCCCAGCACTCAGGAGATAGAGGTAGGAAGCTTGCTGTGAGTTCAAGACTACCCTGAGACTACATAGTGAATTCCAGGTCGGCTTGGACTAGAGTGAAACCCTACCTCAAACAAACAAACAAAAAATGGAACAGAGAGCTGAATAGGGAATTTTCAAAGGAAGAAATACAAATGGCTAATGTTCACCTAAGAAAATGTTCAACATCCTTAACCATCAGGGAAATGCAAATTAACACCACTATGAGAGTCTACCTTACTCCAGAAAAAAAAAATCAAATGACAACAAATGTTGGTGAGGATGTGGAGAAAGAGGAACCTTCATTCACTGCTGGTGGGAGTGCAAACTTGTACAACCAGCATGGAAATCAATTTGGAGACTCCTGAAAAAAATGAAAATAGAGCTACCAACTCCACTCTTCACTGCAGAGATATTTACTCAACCATGTTTACAGCCGCTCAGTCCATAATAGCTAAGAACTGGAATCAATCCAGATGCCCATTGTTTGACAAATGGATAATGAAGATGTGGTACCTTCACACAACAGAATTCTCAGCAGTAAGGAAACATGATACAATGAAATTGGAAATATGGTATAATGAAATTCGTAGGACAATGGATGGACTTGTAACAGATCATACTAAGCAAATTCACACATGTACAGAAAGAGAGACATCACATATTCTTTTTTTAATTTTATTTTTAGTTTTTACTTTTCAAGATAGAATTTTCCTCTAGCCTAGGCTGGCCTGGAACTCTCCCCAAGTGCTGGGATTAAAGGTGTGCGCCACCAAGCCAGGCTTACGCCCACATATTCTCCCTCATCTGTGGTTCCTAAACTGGAATAGCTTGAGTTGCAGGCATACCTGATAGACAACTCGAGGGACAGGTAAGAGAAATGGAAGGGTTTGGGGAAGGAGAACAGGACGGTGGGGGAGATATAAACAAATCCAAATCCAAACTGAATTGGTACCACACAAACCTTCCTCCTGGATAGCAGACTAAAAGATTTAACCCTCAATAAGAGCATGGAGGAATTGTCTGGTAAGAAGGGGCCCTGGCGAGGGTGGGATGAAGTCTAACCCTAAAACATTTGGCTCTGGCTTGTAACTTCCAGTACCAGAAACTGGTTGTAACCCATGTTGAGTTGAGCTGTTCACTGGAGAGACCTATGAGGTGCCTTAAACAAGACAGGCTTCTTTCAAAGCACTTGATTACCTGCCTGAAGTAAAAGGTAAGACCCTACTGCTGAAGACATCACATGCTTCTGACACAGGACATCCAGAGATCTGGCTGGAATCTGGAAGGAAGCCTGTTCCCAGATGGTCTGCCCGTACAGTGCTGGACAGTGAGTGCTACATGAGCTGCTGGGGGAAAGGGCCAGCAACGTTGTGAGCAAGCAGGGGGCCTGCTATCTGACAGCAGCCAGCCTGACAAGACGCCTGCGTAGTAGCAGCAAACAGCCTAGGTGGGTAACCCATGGCACTCTGATTGCTCAGTGGAAAGAAACCCATAGCTAGAACTAGGAATCAAGTCAGCATCCTATGGAGACCAATATGATGGACTCCAATGAGAAGCTCCCATTAGTGTTTGGCCAAAAGTGAGGCTACGGCCATCAAAGTCTCTCTAAATTAACAATGCTTATGCCCTTTAGCCTATCCAGGTTTCATTCTCTGTTGGAGAACCTATCTTTTCTGTTTCAGAAAGATGCAAGAACTAAAGACAACCGAAACCTATCACAAGACAAGAATAGATAGCTGACTCCCTGTCAGCAGATGAATCTCGCACAGCAGCCAGGGCCCAGGGGAAACCGCAGAGGAGCTGGCGAGATGAGCAAGAGCGCTGCTTCCACGTGGAGCCCGACCACCTGTGCCAGGGCGGTGGAGGCCGGCACTGAGGACACACAAGACGCACCAAAGCAGCAATCCGGAACCTGACGATAGTTTTACACGAAAGCAGCATTAAAGCTCACCCACCTAGGCTCAGGGAATTTTGCAGAAGAGGAGCTTGAAAGAATGTAAGAGCCACAGGGTGCAGGGATATCCGAGACACTGCCCCTCCACAATGACTACTGACTGCTGCTCTCACAACTCACTCCCCGCTGAGCAGGGCCCTCAGAGGAGTGGAGCAGGGGGGAGGGAAATAATGGTCCCATCACTTGATGCGTCCATACAGTTTCTACTTAACAAGAGAAAGAAAAACATTTTCAACTGAGGAAGGAGTGCTACAAGACCAGCCAAGTGGTCTGCATAAGGAGCTTCAGGCCAGCCAGGGCTACACAGCAAGACACTATCTCAAAAAGTGGGGGGAGGGGCTGAGGATGTGACTCAGTGGGTAGTGTTTGCCTAGCACGCAAGAAACCCTGGGTTCCATCCCCAGCACAGCACACTGGTAATTCTAGTACTTTGTAGGTGGAGACAGGAAAATCAACAGTTAAAACTCATCTTCAGCTACACACTGAGTTTGAGGACAGTCTGGGTCACATGAGATGACATTTCAAAACAAAACATGTGGCTGTGGAGATGCTCAGTAGATAAAGCACTCGCCACACAAGCCTGAGGACTGGCATTTGAATCCCCAGCACCCAGGTACATGCCAAGTGAGCATGGTGCCCACTAATAACCCCAGTGCTATGGAGACAGACTGGGGTCCTCAGAGCAGCCTGGCTCTCTAGACTAACCGAACTGCTGAGCTCCGGGTTCAGGGGACGGGCCCTGCCTCGGTACTAAGGTGGAGAGTGATCAAGGAAGACACCCAATGTCAACCTGTGGCTGCAGGGGCATGCATACCTGCACACATGTGCACCCATAGGCATACGAGTATACATACATACACACACACATGCAAAAAGGCACCCCACCAATCTCCCCAACCTTCAACATCTAGTAACCTCGCAATTGTCTCTCTGGCCTCCTGGAACACCAGGCTCATGTGTGTGCCTAAGCCACCACACCCACAGGTCTTGTTCTTGGCTCAGTTCCCACCTCCCACGGAAGCCTCCCGTGACCCCCTCATCACGGCTGGGTAGGGCCTTGCTCCCGGGCTCCCTTCCACAGTGACATGTGTGTCAGTTCATGACGGGACAGAGACCCCATGGACCACAAGCAGTCATCCCCTTGCTGGGCCCCAGCAGATACCTTGACAACCAGGAAGATGTCAGGAGAGGGGTAGGTGATGGAGAAGATGGCAGAGCGGGCCAAGGTGGAGATGGCAGGGTGGGTGCCATGGGCCCGAAGCAGGCCCTTCATGGAGTCTGAGTTCAAGTCGAAGTAGAAGTTTTCTGAAATCTGGGAATATGAGAGGCAGTTGGGGCCGGCACCTCTGGGAATCCCACAGCCCACCAAAGAGGAAGAGAGGAGAGGGAGGAGGAGAAAAGGACTCCTACCTTTTTTTTCTCACGCACATCATACAAGGCCAAGATACCAAAGATGGGCTCGACTTCTATTTCAAATCTGCAGGTAAATGGGGGAGGAGCTTCTTGACTTGTCACAGTTCACATGCCTCACATTTTTTTGGAGACAGGGTCTCATACATCCCAGACGGAACCCAGGCTTTGTGCATGATAGGTAAGTGCTCTACCCACTGAGCCCCAGCCCTCCATCTGCTGAGGCCCGAGGAGGGGTGAGGACGGGAAAGGAACCTGGATTGTGTCACATGAGACTGCCTCTAAAGGGTTTTCAGAAAAGGCATGTATCCCATTTTGCAAAAAGGGAAACTGAGGGCTGGAGAGATGGCTTGGTGGTTGAGCGCTTGCCTGTGAAGCCCAAGGCCCCCGGATCGAGGCTCGATTCCCCAGGACCCATATTAGCCAGATGCACGAGAGGGTGCATACGTCTAGAGTTCATTTGCAGTGGATGAAGGCCCTAGCGCGCCCATTCTCTGACTCTATCTGTCTCTCTCTCTCTCTCTCTCTATCGCTCTCAAATAAATAAATAAATAATAAACAAAAAATTAACAAAAAAAGGGAAACTGAGACACAGGGGTATTTTTTTCCTGGTCCTCACCCCTCAGCAGGAAGAAATGTATAGAGTCCCCTCCTATCTATAACCTTCTGTTTGGTTTTTTGTGAGTCAGGGTATCATGTAGCTCATGTTGGTCTCTTACTGAAGTCAAGGATGACTTTGAACTTGTTATCTCTGCCTCCACTTCCCAAGTGCTGAGACTACAGGTGTGTGCCACCATGCCCAGCCCAGGTGAGCATCTTAAAAACTTCAAACAGGTTCTCAATTCTTTTTTAAATTTATATGACATGTGCATGTTCGGATGTGAGTGACATAGTGTGCCAGAGGCCGACGTTCCGAGCTGTCCTCGCCTTTTTCACTCACGGCTCTGTGAGCGTCTGGGAAATTCTCCTGTCGTCACCTCCCTCCTCGCTGCAGGTGTGCTGCGACTGCAAAACCCAGCACAGCGTCCCGACTTCACGCGGGTCTGGCGACGCAAACTCAAGTACTTGGACGGCACGGCCAGTGCTTTGTGCTCTGAGCCACCTCCCCGCCTGTAACTGTCACAAGAATAACCTTGGCCGGGCTCAGTCATGTCCATCTCCTGGCCTCTGAAGCAGAGCCAGGAGCCACCTCTGGGGCCCAGGACCTACTAAGCATCTGTCAACACAGGTCTCTGTGGTCAAGGCATGGTTCTATGCCCTACATACAGTAGGAATTCAGCAGATGTTTGCTGACTGACCACATGACCCACAGATCAGATTCCAAACTCTCTGGGGCCTGGGCCTCAGGCCAGAATGGAACTTCCCTTTCCGGCTCTGGTCCAGGCAGGAAAGGGGGTAGGGAGGGGCAGGGAGGGGCCTGGCTCCAAATCTGCTTCCTGTTCAGTCCCATTCCCAGGCACTGCTGGCCAATGGAGACTTTCAGTGGCTGACATCTGTGCTTCCCAAGCCATTCACCCTGGGTCCCAGCAGGAGGACAAGAGATTCTGGCCTCACAAGTCCCATAATTTCAGGCATGGTGCCTCTTCTATTGGGTACCTCGGTTTCCCCACCTGCACAAAGTTGTGGGAAAGATTAGGTGAGTCACCATGGGCATGGTGGTGGACACGGCGTGCTGCACAAGCACAAGTGATGCTTCAGGACCCCCAGCTGAGGAGACAGCTCAGTGGGTAAAGTGGAGACCCAAGCTTGTATCCCGAAAACTCAAATAAACGCTAGGTGGGTGCTGGAGGCATGAACCTGTAATCCTGGGGCTCAGGAGATGGACATGGGAACCATGGGGCAAGCTGGCCAGCTAGGTTACCTGAACTGGCAAGCTCTGGATTCAAATGAGAGACCCTGCCTCAGTAAATAAAGAGAGTGGCCAAGGGATGGAGAGATGGCTCAGTGGTTAAGGAGCCTGCCTGCGAAGTAAGAACTCATGTTCCTAGCTGGCCATGGTGGCGCACGCCTTTAATCCCAGCACTTGGGAGGCAGAGGTAGGAGGATCGCTGTGAGTTCGAGGCCACCCTGAGACTACATAGTGAATTCCAGGTCAGCATGGACTAGAGTGAGACCCTACCTCAAAAAAAAAAAAAAAAAAGAACTCAGGTTCCAGTCTCTAGGTCCTACATAGCAGATGCACAGTAACACAAACAAGCAATGTCACATAGGGGGCGCATGTGTCTGGAGTTTGTTTGCAGTGGCTGAAGGCCCTGGCGCACCCATTCTCTTTCTCCATCTCTGCCTCTTGCTCTCTCAAAATAAATTAATTAATTAAAAAGAGAGCAATCAAGGAAGACACCCAATGTCAACCTCTGGCTTCTACACGTATGCCCACAAGCATAGAAACATGTACCACACATGCGTACACTCACAGAGTATGAAAAGGACTGCGGGGAAATGCTCAGTGCGTAAAGCGCTTGCAGCACAAGCAGGTGGACCTGAGTTTGGATCCTCCAATGCCTGTAATCCCCAAGCTGAGGAGGTGGAGACAGAGAGAATCTCCAGGGTTCACTGGCCAGCAAGTCTAGCTGCATCAGTGAGCTGCAGGTTTGATGAGCGACCTTGTGTCAAAAAGTGAGGTGAGGGCTGGGGAGATGGCTTAGCGGTTAAGCGCTTGCCTGTGAAGCTTAAGGACCCTGGTTCGAGGCTCGGTTCCCCAGGACCCACATTAACCAGATGCACAAGGGGCGCACGTGTCTGGTGTTTGCAGTGGCTGGAGGCCCTGCCACACCCATTCTCTCTCTCTCTCTCTTCTTCGTCACTTTATAATAAATAAATAAAAATAAACAAAAAAATTTAAAAAGTGAGGTGAAAGGCAATCAAGTAAGACATGGAAGGCAACTTCTGGCCTCTGCATGCGCACGTGCACACACACATGTACACACACACACACACAGGAGAAGAAATGAAAAGGGAAGTTACATAACCTTCCCACTAAAGCCCACAGTAGCCTCCCAGTTGGCATGGCTACTCTCTCACAACTTGTACCTTGTGTGTGTGGGGGGGCTGTTGGTCAGCTGACTCACTTGAGTGACAGGCATTTAACTAGGATCCTCTGTCCAAAATGCTCTCGGGGTGGCTCTGGGCGGCTACAGCGTTCCACAGCCTCATCCTGCCGAGACAAAGGCAGCTAGTATATGTCCCCCAGGGCCCGGAATGCCTAGTCCCAAGATCAGCTCACCCTGACCCCCAGCCTGATGAAACTCCTTGTTTCTGAGCCTTTGTAAGTGCAGGACAGAACACTTTTTTCCTCCTCTTCACCTGGCTATACCCATGTATCAATTATATAACAGGTACCCAGGCATGCTGGTCCAAAATAAGACAGGAGTATACAACAGGTGCCAACTAAAAGTTGGTTGACTAAGCATTGGCATGTAAGCATTCAATAAATGCTCTCTTTCTCAAATAAATTTTAAAAAAATTTAAAAGAATAAATGGGGACTGGAGAGATGGTTTAACGGTTATGTGGTTTGCCTGTGAAGCCCAAGGACCTGGGTTTGATTCCCCAGTACCCACATAAAGCCAGATGCACAGGGTGGCACACGTGTTTGGAGTTTGCCTGCAGTGGCTGGAGGCCATGGCATGCCCATTCTCTATCTGCCTCTCTCTCTCTCAAATAAATAAAATAAAAAAGTGACTAACTATAGGTAAGCTTGGATGGTAAGAGAAGTCTGCAATAGGCATAAGACAAGTAACAAGTAAACAAATATAGGATAAGCAGTTAGTGCCCAATAAACACGGGTGGGATAAACGTAAGGATCTATGATGCTAACAATAACATCACTGGCTAAAGACACAGCGTAGCGAGCGGCAGGCAGTAAATGTTCGTTGGGTAACACACAGGGACCTTCAACAGGTGGCTGAACACTAGTTCCAGGGAGGGTAAGTCAGGGCGCCCACCTCATCGGGTGCTGGGTACAGGACAAGCAGGGCACGGGCTCGATTCTGCCGCCGGAGAGCCTCGTTGCGCCGGTCCATGTCCTCCGGGGCCGTCCGCTCCAGCAGCGAGGGCAGCAGCGAATCCGCAGCCAAGTTCCTCAGGTCGAAGATGCCCGAGGCACCGCTGCTCCGAGGGGTGTCCTCCGAGGAGCCCGAGCAGCGCCGGGAGTCATCCTGCGGGGCGGAGGGGGGTGCCAGCATTTGAATGCCAACTGGATACAGCTGCTGTGCTGAGGCTCTTGGCTATCTCATCTACAGACTGATACCCTGAGGGGCAGTGGGTGGGGGCTCACCACTTCACAACTACACCCAGGGGGGCCACCTGGGAGCTTAGTTGACTTCTCTAGAAATTCTGGAAAGTCTGTCCCAGTGAACCTCCCCCATCCTTTTACCATCATTGGGGGAGGTTATCCCATCCCACAGGTATCCCTTTCCAGCCAAACGGAGCATAAATGCCAGCCCAGGACTAGTTCCAAGGTAAGGGCATGCGTGGCTGAGCCGATGAGAGCCGCCTCTGGACTCCGCTCAGCGCTGCCAGGAGAGGGCGAGTTCTTCCCACCAGAGGCGCCGCTTGTCCAGGAGCCTGCCTGAGCACTCACACTCAGCTCCTGTCACACACACGTGGCTTTGGCTCAGCTCTGGGACTGTGGGTCTCGAGTCTCTCTAAAAGCCTCAGTTTCCCATCTATTCAGAATACAATGGAAGCGACACTAGTGATGCTTAGAATGATTATTTTACACAGTAGATGTTCAATAAGTGCTGATGGCAACATACAGGCTCAACACCCTGTAATAACTTTTGTGTCTCCACCTGTCAAGTGGGATGTAATGGTGGCAATTATTAATGAAGACAAGCATAAAGCCTGCAGCATACACTAAGCACTCGATAAATGTGCATAATTATTACTCAACTTTTTTTTGTTTTGTTTTTCGAAGTTGGGTCTCACTCAAGTCTAGGCTGATCTGGGATTGTGTAGTCTCAGGGTGGCCTCTAACTCACAGCAATCCTCCTACCTCTGCCTCCTGAGTGCTGGGATTAAAGGCGTGCGTCACCACACTACTCTTTAACTTTTCACTCATGAGACATACTTCATTCATTGGGTCATTTTTCTGAGTCCCACCCTGCAGTGACTCCAGCCAGGGGTTCCCTCACCGTGTCCTCGGGGCCAGCCCTCTCATCTCCAGAAGCGTCCTGCTCATAGACCTGGCGAGCAAGGCCCTTTTGTCGCTCTCGCTGAGTCTCCGTGGTGACGGGGCTGAATGCTGCACTCAAGTGCTGGTACCTAGGAAGATGGTGGGCTGCAACTGGGCAAGTGACAGGGCTGAGAACTCCCCGGTAAGGGGAGACCACGTGAGACCTGCAAGGCCGTCAACCATCCTTGTGCTCTAAGGAAAGACGTCCAGCCACCCTTGCATGGGTATCGGGCAGACAGAAGAACCAGCTGCAAGCCGCAGCTCCGCCCTCTCCAGCCTCTGGCCCCTCCCACGACTGGCCTGGGCCGCCCTCACCTTCTCTGTACGATGACCCAATCCTCGGTGTACATCTCTACCGCAGCCCTCACTTGGGCATCCAGTTTTCTACAGCAAAATAAAATCAGGTTAAAAGAGGCAGGACCCAAGGTGAATATCCCCAATGGCCTAGGAGAATGGCACTGCCAATCCTAGCACTTAGAGGCTGAAGCAGAAAAATTGCTGCAAGTTCAAGACCAGGTTGGGCTTTGGTGTGAGACCCTATCTCCAAAAAAAAAAAGAGGCTGGCATGATGTCTTAGCCATTAAAGAAACGTGTTTGCCACGCCTGCTGCCCGGGCTCAACTCCCCAGGTACCCACATAAGCCAGATGCAAAAGGTGGCACAATTTTCTGGTGTTCCTTTGTAGCAGAAAGAAGCCCTGGCGTACCCACAGACACATAATAAATAAGTGATATTTCTTTTCAAGGTAGGGTCTCACTGTAGCCCAGGCTGACCTGGAACTCACTCTGTAGTCTCAAGCTGGCCTCAAATTCACAGTGATCCTCCCACCTCTGCCTCTTGAGTGCTGAGATTAAAGGTATGCATCACTACTTCTTACTAATTTTTCTTTTTATTATTAGCTGGGCATGGAGACTACATAGTGAATTCCAGGCTGGCCTGGGCTACAGCGAGACCTTACTTTGGGAAAAAAAAAAAAAAAGAAAAAAAGAAAACTAAACAGGGCTGAGGTGATGGCTTAGTGGTTAAAGGTGCTTGCTTGCAGAGCCTGCCAACGTGGATTTGACTTCCCAGTACCCACAAGCACCAGAGGCACAAAGTTGTACATGCATCTGGCGTTCATTTGCAGCAGCAAGAAGCTCTGACTGGAGCCCATTCTCTCTCTTTTTGCCCTCACAAGTAAATAAATAAAAAAAAAATTTAAAATATCAAAGATATGGAGACTCAGAGAGGGAGAATAATTTGTCCAAAGTCACACAGTGCATCCAGGAGTCTGGCATTGAATTTGGAGTATGGGATTTTGGGAGAGGAGGTGGGGGGTAGAACCCACCCATCCTCTGGGATCCCAGATTCTGTGGTCCGGCATTCTCGGGGCTGCCGCAGCAGCTCCAGATCATCAGCTGGAAATTCTACCAAGTCCCTGAGGGGACCAGGCTCAACCTCTGGTGGCCGGCTCAGGAGTACATCCTCGAAGTCCAGAGGCTCAATGACCTCTGTCAGGGGGACCTGCATAGAAGCAAAGTGGCCGTGAACCCAATGGTGAGGAGGCTGGGGCAGGGCAGGGTGGGATGGCAAGGCAAGGTAAGGTAAGGTAAGGTGGACTCATGTTGGCTTTAGACTGGAATAGAAGGGCGGTGGGAGCCAGGGAGGGGACTGGAGCTGCAGAGGAGGAACAGTGGAAGGCGGAGGGTGACCTCAGAATTTCCACAGCAACTAGGCTGGCCACACCCCTCCCACCAGGGGCTCCAGGAAGGAAATCACACCCTGCTGTCCACAGAGGAAAGAATCCAATGGTGGGAGGAATGGACAGACAATTCCTGAGGCCCCAGTGCAAGAATGGCCCCACCTCTTCCCCTGGGCAACAGGAAGTCACTCCAATCCGCCAGCTCTGGCCACATCTGGGTGGTCCAGAGAGCAGGAACCTTCAGTAGGCCACCCAGAACATGTCCTGGCATCTGGCCAAGGATCCCTCCTATTCCCTGTCAATGGCAGCAGCCTATCTGCGGTGTTTTCCTACGGGATAGACAAAGGGTCTGGGCAGCAGAGGGAGGCACACTGCTAGCTGTGGTGGAGAGACTCACTCCTAAGTTGCTGCCAGAGCGTCGGCTGGAATGTGGCGAGCCACTACGTTCCCGGGACACCTGTTTCCGCACCTCAGCAGCCACTGTCCTGGGTGGACAAGAAAGGGGACATTGGAAAGATGGAAAACTCAAGACAGTGAGGTTGTGAAATACACGGTTTGGGGCAATACATTCAGAAGAATGCAAGCAAACAAGTTCAGAGGCGAGGGGCTGAGGACAGCGGCAGAATGTCTGCCTGCAGTGTGCCAGGTCTGGGTTCCATCTCTAGCCACACAGAGTAAGATATATAAAATACAGGAACCAAAACAAGCTGCCAGGGCAGAGTGCTTGCCTAGCATGCTTGAAGCCCTACATAAGACAGGCACTGGAATGGGGAGATGGCTGAAGTTAAAGGTGCTTGCTTGCAAAGGCTTCTGGTTCAATTCCCCAGTACTCACATAAAACCAGATGCACAAAATAACACGTGTCTAGAGTTCATTTGCAGTACCAAGAGGCCCTGGGATGTCCATACTCATTCTCTCTGTTAATAATTTTTTGTAGTGGAATCTTGTACATGCTAGGCATGGACTCTACCATTGAGCAACACCCCCAACCTCAGTCTCTTAAAATCAAGGTGCCTGAGTGTTTGGCCCATTCCCTCCTGCTTCTAATTCTCCAGTACACTTGGAAATTTTCACAATAAAAAGCATACCCAAAGCCGGGTGTGGGTGGTGCATGCCTTTAATCACAGCACTCCAGAGGCAGAGGTAGGAGGATTGCTATGAGTTTGAGGCCACCTTGAGACTCCATAGTGAATTCCAGGTCAGCCTGGGCTACAGTGAGACCCTACCTCGAAAAACCAAAAAAAAAAAAAAAAACCAAAAAGCATACCCAGGCAGGCGTGGTGGTGACCACCTTTAATCCCAGTACTCACACAGCAAGTGCCTTTACTGCTAAATCATCTCTCCAGCCCTGGAAATATTTTTTAAAAACTTTTAACAGGCTGGGCAAAGTGGTGCACGGCTTTAATACCAGGACTCAGGAGGCAGAGGTAGGAGGATTACTGTGACTTCAAGGACAGCCTGAGACTATAAAGTGGATTCCAGGTCAGCCTGGGCTAGAATGAGACCCTACTTTGAACCCCCCCCCCCGGAAAAAGGGCAGGTGCTGAAGAGACTGCTTAGCAGTTAAGGCACTAGCCTGTGAAGCCTAAGGACCCAGGTTCCATTTCTCAGTATCCATGTAAGCCAGATGCACAAGGTGGTATAAGCATCTGGAGTGGTTTGCAGTGGCTGGAGTATCTATGGCACCCATTCTCTCTCTCTCTGACTCTTCCTCTCTCTCTCTCTCTCCCTCTCTCAAATAAATAAATAAAATATTAAAAAAATAAATAAGAATAAAATACATAAGGCTGGAGAGATTGCTTAGCTGTTAGCGCATTTGCCTGCAAAGCCTAAGGACCCAGGTTCAATTCCCCAGTATGCATGTAAAGCCAAATGCACAAGGTGGTGCATGTGTCTGGAGTTTGTTTGCAGTGGCTGGAGGCCTGGCATGCACATTCTCTCTTTCTCTCTCAAATAAATAAGATGTAAAAACAAAACAAAACAAAAATTTAAAAAATACATACACATATAAAATATTTTAAAAAATGTAAATGATTACACTGGAGCTAAAATATCACTGTCACCTGCAACGATTATCATTATTATTATTTTGCAGTGCTGTTGATTGAACCTAAGACTGTGTAAGTTAGGCACTACTTTGTGTTTTTATTATACCTTTGTATGTGTAGATACACAGCATCCTTTGCTACAATTGCCTACCACAGGCCAGGGCATAGCTCAGAGGAGCAGCATTTGCCTAAGATGACAATGCCTTGGGTGCCACCCCAACACCACAAGAACACAAATCACCTGGGGAGATTGTTCAATAGGATAAGTGAGCATGAGACCTGAGCTCGGATTCCCAGTACCTATGTAAAGAAAAGCTGGTTGGAGCTGGATAGATAGATGGCTTAGAGGTTAAGGCATTTGCCTCAAAGCCAAAGGATCCCATTTCTCCAGGACCCATGTAAGCCAGATGCACAAGGGAGGAGCATGCATCTGGAGTTCGTTTGCAGTGGCTGGAGGCCCTGGTGTGCCCATTCTCTCCCTCTCTCTTTCTGCCTCTTCCTCTCAAATAAATAAATAAAAACTGGTTGTGTGAGCCTGTAATCCCACTATCAGTGAGGTAGAGACAAGAGGATCCCTGGGGGTCACTGGCCAGCAGCCTTGTCTAATCAGTGTGTGCCAAGCTAATGAGAGACCCTATCTCAAAGGAAGTAGATGGTATTCCTGACACACGCACCACTTTGTGCATCTGGCTTTATGGGTTGGCTGAGGAACTGACTCTAGGTCAGCAGGCTTGCAAGCAAGTACCTTTACTGAGCCATCTCCTCAACCCCTAGAAAACAGCTTTTAAAAAATTGTTTTATGAGAGCTGAGCGTGGTGGCGCATGCCTTTAATCCCAGCACTAGGAGGCAGAGGTAGGAGGATTGCTGTGAGTTTGAGGCCACCCTGAGACTACAGAGTGAATTCCAGGTCAGCCTGGGCTAGAGTGAGACTCTACCTCGAAAAACAAAACCAAAACAAAACAAAACAAAAAAAGTTTTATGAGAAAGAGAGCGAGAGTGTGAGAAAGAGAATTGGTGCGCCAGGGCCTCTAGCCACTGCGGTCAAACTCTAGACATATGTGCCACCTTGTGTGCATACATCACCTTGGGCAAGCGCCTTAACTGCTAAGACATCTCTCCAGCCTTGAACCAGAGCGGGGTTTTGTTGTTGCTGCTGCTTTTTTAGGTAGGGTTTCACTCTAGCTTAGGCTGACCTGCAATTCACTACATAGTCTCAGGGTAGCTTTGAACTCACAGCAATCTTCCTACTTTTGCCTCCTGAATGCTGGGAGATTAAAGGTGTGTGCCTCCACACCCAGCTTAGATAACAGCTTTTTATGAGTTTCTTTTTCTGTTTCTTGTTTAGCTTTTTTTTTTTTCTTTTTTTGAGGTAGGGTCTCCCTCTAGTCAAGGCTGACCTGGAACTCACTCTGTAGTCCTAGGATGGCCTCAAACTCACTGCAATCCCCCTACCTCTGCCTGCTAAGTGCTGAGACTAATCACCATGCCCAGTTTTTTCTTCCTTTTTTTTTTTAATTAAAAAAATACATTATTTAGGGCTGGAGAGATGGCTTAGTGGTTGAGGTGCTTGCCTGCAAAGCCTAAGGACCCATGTTCGACTCTCTAGATCCCATGTAAGCCAAATGCAAAAAGGTGAGGGAAGCACAAGGTCGCACATGCCCACTAGGTGGAACAAGTGTCTGAGGTTCCATTGCAGTGCCTGAGACCCTGGTGTGCCAATTCTCTCTCTCCCTCTGTCTCTCTCTCTCTCACTCTAAAAATAAAAAAAAAAATTGTTTTTTAAAAACATTTTATTTATTTATTTGAGAGAGAGGATGAGGCAGAGAGAGAGAGAGAGAGAGAGAGAGAGAGAGAGAGAGAAAGAGAATGGGTGCACCAGGGCCTTCAGCCACTGCGAAGGAACTCCAGATGCATGCGGCCCCTTGTGCATCTAGCTTACATGGGTCCTGGAGAATCGAACTGGGATCCTTTGGCTTTGCAGGCAAATAAATGCCTTAGCCACTAAGCCATTTCTCCAGCCCCATAAAAATGAAGGAAAAATTTTAAACATCTGTATTTTGAGCTGGGCATTTTGGCACATGTTTTTAATCCCAGCACTCAGGAGGTAGAGGTAGGAGGATCACCATGAGTTCAAGGCCACCCTGTGACTGAATTCCAGGTCAGTCTGAGCTAGAGTGAATCCCTAACTCAAAAAAATATATAAAAAATTTATTTATGAGAGAGGGGGAGGTATGCCATAGTCTTTTGCCATTGCAAATGAACTACTCCAGAACATGCCCCACTTTGTGCATCTGGCTTTACATGGGCACTGAGGAATTGAACCCAGGCTGACAGGCTCTGTAAGCAAACACCTTTAACTACTGAGCAATCTCACAATCATTTTTACTCTTTTTCTCCTGAGACAGTTTCATTCTAGCCCAGGCTGACCTTGAACTCACTCTGTAGCTCCAGAATGGATTTCTCCTACCTCAGCCTCCTGAGTGTTGGCATTAAAGGTGTGCACCACCACACTTAGCTTCCTTTCCTCTTATTTTAAAAATATTTTATTTATTTATTTATTTATTTGAGAGAGAGAAAGGGAAAATAGGCATGCCTGGGCCTCTAGCCACTGCAGACAAACTCCAGACTCATGTACCACCTTGTACATCTGGCTTTCTTTTTTTAAAAAATATTTTTATTTACTTATTTATTTATTTGGAGGGGGAGACAGAATAGGTGCACTAGGGCCTCCAGCCACTGCAAACAAATTCCAGATGCATGTGCCCCCTTGTGCATCTGGCTTACACCTTGGGGAATCAAACCTGGGTCCTTTTTTTTTTCGAGGTAGGGTCTCACTCTAGCCCAGGCTGACCTGGAATTCACTATGGAGTCTCAGGGTGGCCTCGAACTCACAGCAATCCAAGCACCATAATCACTAAGCCATCTCTCCAGCCCCACATCTGGCTTTCTTCACATGGGTATTGGGGAATCGAAGCTGGGTCCTTTGGCCTTGCAGGCAAGCACTTTAACCATGAACCATCTCTCCAACCTACCACCTTATTGTTTGAGACAGGGTCTCTCACTACATCTCGAGATCACAGATTCTCCTAGACTAGTTCCAAGAGATCTTCCTGTCTTGCCTCCTCAGAAACGGGATTATAGGCATTTTACATGGGTTCTGGAACTCTAACTAAAGTCCCCAGGCTTGCACAGCAAACACTTTACTCACTGAGCCATCTTCCCAGCTCCTGAGCTGAGTGTTTCTTTTTTTTTAATTTTTAATTTTTATTTATTCATTTGAGAGTGACAGACAGAGAGAGAATGGGCATGCCAGAGCCTCCAGCCATTGCAAATGAACTCCAGACGCGTGCGCCCTCTTGTGCATCTGGCTAACGTGGGACCTGGGGAACCGAGCCTCACACTGGGGTCCTTAGGCTTCACAGGCAAGCGCTTAACCGCTAAGCCATCTCTCCAGCCATGTGTGTTTCTTTTTATTTTAATACTTTTATTTATTTATTTGCAAGAGGGGGAAGGAGGGAGGAGGGAAGGAAGGAGGGAGGAGGGAGCGAGCGAGCAAGTGCACATGGGTATGCCAAGGCCTCCTTCCACCGCAACAAACTGCAGACACATGCACCACTTTGTGCATCTGGCCATAAGTGGGCACTAAGGAATCAAATGTGGGACAGTAGGCTTTGGTAGCAAGCACCTTTAATCACTGAACCATCTTCCCAGCCCCAAGCTGTGGGTTTCCATACCACATGGGGTCACAAATAATTTGGCAACAGAGAAAGGTTTCTAAATATGTCATGAACAAAAATTATTTCAAGTGCCGGGCGTGGTGGTGCACGCCTTTATTCCCAGCACTCTGGAGGCAGAGGTAGGAGGATTGCCATGAGTTCGAGGCCACCCTGAGACTCCATAGTGAATTCCAGGTCAGCCTGGGCTAGAGTGAGACCCTACATCGAAAAACAACAACAACAACAAAAAAAACAAAAAACAAACAAACAAAAAATTTCAAAATGAAATGTATCACAAATTTGAGGTGTTTCTAGCAAAGTTCACCCATGCTACATCATGAAACCTCCCTGTAGCCTTGGCTCTAGCCACACATGCACTGTGCCCTGCCCACATTGTTACACCATGCCATGCCAACAAATGCCGCCTGGACTCCTCGACTCAGATTCAAGATTACTGTTTTATTTATTTCAATGTTTCTACTGTGCATAGAGAATTTTCTGTTTTGTAGAAATATAATTATTTAATTAAAGAAAACAAAGACTTAGTATCTTCCTACCACCATCTTTCAGATGAGACCGGGCACATTCAGGGTGGTATATCTTTATAGACTGCATTGTACTGGAATGTTTTATTTTATTATTTTTATTTTTTATGTTATTTTGAAGGAGGATCTCACTCAAGCACAGGCTGACCTGGAACTCATTGTGAAGCCCAAGCTGGTTTTCAATTGCGTCTGGGCTGGGGATGTGGCTCAGTCGTTAAAGGTGCTTGCTGGCAAGCTTGTCAACCAGAGTTCACTCTTCCCCAACACCCACATACAGCTGGACTCACGACAAAGTGGCACATGTCTGTGATCCCATCGTGACGCTGGCAACAAGCAGCAGAGCCAGAAGAATTCCCAAGCTCACAGGCTAGCTGGTCTGGTGTACACAGTGACAAAACAAGAGATACCCTGCCTCAAAGAAGGTGAGAGAACACCCCCCTTAGGTTGTCCTCAGGCCTCCACATGTGCATAGTAGCATGTTCGTGTGTCCATGTAGACACAAACAGATACACGCACAAAAAAGCCAAAAAAGTTTCAGCCATGATTTAGTTCCTTATGTAAAAATAATCAAGCACATGCCTCTCATGTGTCCAAATTTCATTTTGTCTGTAATAAATGGTACTAATGGGGCTGGGGAGATGGCTCATGGTTTAAGGCATTTGCTTGCAACGCTTGTTGGCCTGGGTTCAACTCACCAGTACCCACGTGAAGCCAGACATAAAAAATAGTGCACACAACACAAAGAAAGAAAAAAAGAGAGAAGAAGTGGTACAGGCATCTGACCTTGTTTACAGCAGCAAGAGACTCTGGTGTGCACATCCATACACACATGCAAATAAATAAAAATATATTTTACAAAAATGGTAAAGGAGATGGCATGAGTAGTGAAAGGTGTTTGCTTGGAAAGCCTGCTGGCCATGACCACTCAGAGCCAGATGCACAAAGTAATGCATGTGTCAGGAGTTCATTTTGTGTCAGGAGTTCATTTACAGCGACAGGAAGCTCTGGTGCATGCATTCTCACTCACTCTGTTTCTGTTGTAAATAAATACAATTTTTTTTAAACAAAAATGGTTAAAATTAAGCCAGGCATGGTGGCACATGTCTTTAACCCCAGCACTCAGGAGGCAGAGGTAGGAGGATCACTGTGAGTTCAAGGGCACCCTGAGACTACATAGTAAATTCCAGGTCAAGCTAGAGCAAGACCCTATCTCGAAAAACCATAAGAAAAAGAAAAGATGGGGCAGGCGTGGTGGCACACTCCTTTAATTCCAGCTGAGGCACTGAGCAGGATTATTGCGAGTTTGGGGGCAGTTTGTGCAGCCTAGCAGCAAGCACAAAGCCTGGGGTTCCATCCCTAGCATAAACAGGGCATGGTGGCACACCCCTGTAATCTCAGCACTCTGGAGGATCAGGAGTTCCAAGATCATTTTTCGCAACATAAACAAAAAACAAAACAAAAACAAAACAAAGCGGAACCTGTTTAATTGACTAGGAGCCTGGGGGCTACCTGATGCTCAGGTAATTCTGGTATTTGTGAATGAACAACTGGATGAACAGGTGAACTGAGGTCCAGGTCTATGCAGAAAGACAGCTACCCTGCAAGCCTTGGCCACTTGCTCATGGTACCCTAGGGCTTTAGGATCCTTCTCACTTGAGCAGAAGCCGCGCCTGAAGCACCAAAGCACACATAATATCGCAGGTTCAGAGACACGGAGGCCTACACGGAGAGACACAGAAACGCTGGCCAACTGCTCTGCCTCAGGCGCTAGGCCGCATCCCTCCCAGCTCAGAACTCTGCATGGCTCCCACGGTCCTTAGAAGAGGTCAAAGTTCTTCCTGTGGTGCACAGGGTCCTGCAACGTTTAGTTGTATTTTCCCCCTTGTGGCCACAGAATGTCTTCTCTCGTCCTTCCTGTTGCTTGTGATATGTATGCATGCACATTTGTGTACACGTATGAACACAGAGGCCAGGTGTTGGGGACTTAAGAGATGGCTCAGATATTAAAGACACTTGCTTGTGAAACCTGCCTGCCTGGGTTCAATTCCCCAGCACCCATACAAAGGCAGACGCATGAAGTGGCTTATATGTCTGGAGTTCATTTGCAATGGTAAGAGGCCCCAGTGCACTCATTCTCCCCCCTTCTCTCTCTCATAATTTTTTTAAATAAATAAATACTTTTTCTAAAAAGAGGCCAGAGATCAACATGGCGGGAAGGAGGCCTTCCTCAGCCACCCTCTACCCTATTCTTTTAGAAAGGGTCTCTCACTGAATCTAGGGCTCACTAATGTACCTAAACTAGCTAGCCAGCAAGTCTAGCCACCCAGTGCTGGGAATGCAGGCTTGTGCCACCATGCCCAGCTTTTAGAGGGGATGGGGATCTGAACTCTGATCTTCATCCTTAAAACAGCAAGTGATTTACCCACTGAGCCATATTCATATTCCTTCCGTCCATGGGTTTTGGACTTCTCTTCTCTTACTTACAGGCAACAGGTCTCTCTCCCTCACCTCCTTCAGGCCTGTGCATAACTATACCTCCCGGTTCATCAGACCCCCGCCCCTTTCACACACACCTAATTAGCCCTCAATCTCCCTATTCCTGTCCTTGTCTGAGAAGTTCCCATCATACCTTTCTCTAACATGTGATCAACTTTATCATGCTTCTCAGTTGCCTGCATCACCTATCAACCTCTAAGAGTGGGGTCTTTCCTTGGGCCTCTTACCAGGTCGGGGACCCACAGGGTGTCTTCCACCAGAGGGTGGCCAGGGCAGGTCGCCAGCAGAATGGACACTAGAGATTATGAACTCAGCCTAGTGGCAAAGACTGCAGTGTTCAGCGTAGGAGTCTCACAGCCTCCTCCCAGACTTTCTCTCACAATTCCCAGAGGCCTCGGAAATGGATCCCCCAGCGCCTGGCGCGTTTCCCCTCCCCCGTCTGCCCACCAGCTGGCTCTGTCCCCAGCCCCCACTCCGTCCATTCACCCAGCCATCATCCACGCGAGGCGCGTCCAGCTGGTGCCAAGAGAGGTGGGGAGCTGTCCCCAGCTACACTCTCCTTCATAGACAGCTGGGTACCGAACCCTGGAGGGGGAGGAGAAGGGCATGGGAAACTTGCTCGGGGGTCCCCGAAGAAGGGACAGAAAGTCCGCGGCCCCCAACACGCCCCCCTCCCGGTCCTTGGGGAGCACGTTGCGCGGCCCCAGCTCCTCCTCTGGGAAGCCCCCCGGCACGCCCCGCGCCTGGGCGCAGCGAGGACCCCGGCCGCCATCGCGCTCCCAAGTCCCCAGCTCCGGTGGAGGCAGACCCCAAGGAGTTGGATGGGGAGGCGACCGGCCGGAAGGGAAGGGCCGCCCCGGGGCGGGGCCACGTGAGGCGACCGGAGGTCCCCGCGGCCGCGGTACCTGTTGATCTTGTGCGCAAAGGCGCGGCGCTCGGCGGCCGCCATGACGCCCCGCGTCCCGCCACCCGCGCGCTGCGGCTCCAGTCCACCGCCGCCGCCGCCGCCGCCGCCGCAGCCAGGCCGCCTCCTCGGTCTGCGCCGCCGGCCGGGGCGGCGCCAGCCCAGGGACGGAGGCGGAGCCTCAGCGGAGGGCCGGCGATGGGCGGAGCGAACTACAGGATAGGGGCGGGGCTATCGCCGAGACGCGGAGGGGCGAGGTCAATCACGGAGCAGGGGCGGGGCCAAACATGGAATGGGGCGGGGCCTACTCCAGGGGCGGGGCTGGGTCTGGGGGCGGAGCCAACTCTAGAACAGGGGCGGGGCAGGCTCTGGGGGCGTGTCAAAACCTGGAACAGGGGTGGGGCCGGCTCTGGGGGCGTGCCCAAACCGGGAGCAGGGGCGGGGCCGTATCTTGGAGGGCGTATCAAAACCCGAAACAGGGGCGGGGCTAGCTCTGGGGGCGTGTCCAAACCGGGAGCAGGGGCGGGGCCGTATCTTGGGGGCGTATCAAAACCCGAAACAGGGGCGGGGCTAGCTCTGGGGGCGTGTCCAAACCGGGAGCAGGGGCGGGGCCGGCTCTGGGGGGCGGGACCAGTCCTGGCACAGGGGCGGGGCCGGCTCTGTGGGGCGTGTCCAAACCTGGCACAGGGGCGGGGCCGGCTCCTGGGGGCGTGTGCAAACCGGGAACAGGGGCGGAGGCTGGCGCTGGGGCGGGGCAATCGTAGAACAGAGTCGGGGCTGGCGATGGGGGCGTGGGCAATCATGGAATGGGGAGGGACCGACCCTATAGGGGGATTGCTCTGGGGGAGGGCCCCATTCTAGAACAGGGGCAGGGCTGGCTGGGGGAGCGGGCGCAGAGCAGAGGCGGGGCCAAACCTGGAACAGGGGGCAGGCCCGGGCTAGGGGGCGGGGCCGGCTTTGAGGGCAGGGGTTTAAATGAAGCAGGCGCTGATTGGCAAGCAGCAGGAGGAGGTAGGGCTGGAGGAGGGGTCTGGTCTGGGCCGGGGCCTATATTGGGAGTGGTGCATGAATGGTGAGCTGGGCAAGAATAGATAGGGCATGGGTGGGCGGAGTCTTGCTGGGGGGGCCAGACCCTTCCGAATGTCTGGGGTTCTCTTTATGCTCTCCCTAAACATGGAGACTGTTATCCTTACACTCAGTTCCCAAGTCTGGGATTACCCCCCCCCTCCCCGCCCCCTCCGCCATTTGGGTCAGCCCTGTCCAAAGTCCAACTCCTGGCTGGAAAAATAACATCAATATTCACACATCTAATAACCAAAATTACTTATGTATTGCGTATGGCCTGTGTTGTGTACATATTGCCAGGGACCCCTGTTTTCTGCTATAGGACAGGAGGACTTTTAAAAGGCTCGTATGTATAGAGGCTCTATGTCCCTCGGTCTCTGTGGAAGGGGTCTGGCTGGGCTCTGAGGTGCCAGGAGCTGGCAACGTGACATGATTGGCCCAGTGGGGAAGTATCTGTCCACCAGAAGGAAGAAGCTGGGATGTCTTGGCTAATTTTGTGGTCTTTAATCACTTCCCTTGCCTTGTATGATGGATCAGTCTTTAGTCTCAGCACTTGGGAGGCTGAAGTAGAAAGATGAGATTGTGGTCACCTTAGGCTATAGAGTGAGATCCAGATCCAGTTCATTCTGGACTAGAGTGAAACCCTGTCCAAAAAAAAAAAAAAGGCTGGGGGAGCGGGCGCAGAGCAGAGGCGGGGCCAAACCTGGAACAGGGGCAGGAAACGGCTTTGAGGGCAGGGGTTGCCCATCTCCCACCAACAGTTTTCCAGACTTTCCCAGCCCTGTTTATCTCTGAATGTACCAACACCTTTCCACCTCCAGACCTTTGCACAGGTACCTTCCTTCTTCCAGGCATCAGTGCTCACAAGCACTCTAGGGAAAATATGAAGCCTAGAACATCCCTCTGGCTCAGAGGCGTTGTGTGTGCTATTCTTTATTCCATTCATGGATGCTGGAATGATCTCCCATCTACAGATAAATAAACGGAGGCCCAGAGAGACAGAGTGACTTGTCCCCATTACCTAGAGAATCTGTATTAGATCTTGAAGCCACAGGTAGTCTAAATGGTGGGTGAGTCCTCTAGGATTCCACTTGACTGCCTCATGGTCCCCACATGACCTACGCACAGGTGTCAGTAGTCCATGCACCTGCCCAGAGCAGTCCAGCCACTTTAGCTTGGGAGATGCCAAGTGTAACTCTATCCATCACCCTACACTGGAGCCCGCCCAGTTGCCCAGTATCACCCTACATCTGCTGAACTGAAGTCTCTGTCTTGTCTTGCCTTGCCTCTTGGGCTGGGCAGGGAACATACAGATGGGCAAATTTCTCATGCTTCATGTCTAGTTCCTGTCACTTCCTTCCTTCCTCTCTCTTTCCCTCCCTCCCTGTTCTTTTCTTTCTTTCAGGCAGGTTCTCCCTCCAGCCCAGGCTGATCTGGAAGTCACTCTGTGGCCCCAAGCTAACCTCATACTCACAGTGATCCTCCTACCTCAGCTTCCTGAGTACTGGAATTAAAGGCATGTTGGGCTGTTGCCTCCATCCTATGTGCTCTTGGGAACACCTGAGTCACATCAGTCCTGAATGTAGAACGCTCTTTGACTCCCACCTCACATGGGGGGGTCAAAATCAAAGTCTTTCCCATAGCCTCTGTGACCTTGCATGATCTGCTCTGTCACCCCCTGCTCTTACCTACTCTCTCTGTCACCTCTCATTCATTCCACTCCATCTACCTGTTCTCTGAACACTAGGACATGGCTCACCTCAGGGCCTTTGCACACGCTGCTGGTACCTGTCCTTTCCTATATGCCACTGCTAACATTGGTCCTTCTTTAGCCTTAGAGAAACTCAGAGAAAGGATGTGGCTTATGTGCCTAGTGAACCCATGTCAGACATAAGAATTGTACCCAAGAGCCTATGGAACTGGCTCAGTGGTTAAAGGCACTTGCTTGCAAAGCCTATCAGCCTGGGTTCACTTCCCATGTAAGCCAGATAGAAATAGTAGCACAAGGATCTGGTTTCATTTGCAGCTGCAAGAGGCCCTGGCATGCCCACACACACATACACAAGAGGTCCTGACTTGCCCCCTCCCCCCTACACACAAACACAGCTGCAAGAGACCCTGGCATGCACACACACACACACACACAAATAAACAAATAAGAATAACAAATAAATGAAATAAAAATCTTAAAAAAATAGATTTGCTGGATGTGGTGGCACATGCCTTTAATCCCAGCACTCAGGAGGCAGAGGTAGGAGGATCTCTGTGAGTTCAAGGCCAATCTGAGACTCCATAGTGAATTCCAGGTCAGCCTGGGCTACAGCAAGACCCTACTTCAAAAAAAAAAAAAAAATAGATTTGCACCCAAGCAGCTTGAACCCCAACACATTTGTCTCTAAATATAATCTGGGTCCCAAATTCAGACCTGGCTGTGTGACCCAAGGTAAATTCCTCAAATTCTGAGTCTTGATTTTGATTTTCATTTATTTCTTTTTCTTTCGAATTTTTATTTATTTGATATGTGGCAGGGGGGAGAGAAAATATGTGTGGGGCACACCAGGGCCCCTGCTATTGCAAACTAACTCCAGACCCATGCATCACCTTGGCGTCTGGCTTTATATGGGTACTGGGGAATCGAACCCAGACCAACAGGCTTTGAAAGAAAGTGCTTTTAACTGCCAAGCCATTTCTCCAGCCCCTGCTTTTGATTTTCTGTTTTTCTTCTTGAAGTCTCCTTGGTAAGGGGAAGTAAACCCAGAGACCCGATTCCCTGGAGAAGTCTGTGATAGGTACAGAGCCTAGGACTCAAAAATCTCTTCAAACAAAGGTGCTTCCCCAAGTTGCTTGAAACCCAGCATCAATGTGGTGCCTGTCGGACCTGATTGGCAAGGGTGTTCCTCTCCAGGGCACTGCCAGGCCTGACTCAGCCGGGCGGGACTGGAGGGTAACCCCACAGCTGCTCAAACAGAGGGGACTTTGGCCTCCAATGGCTGTTGTGAGATGAACATATTGTGGGGTTGAAAATAAGGCTGGTAGATCAGGAAAGAGACCAATGCCTCAGTCCCTGGTGGGAGACAGCTGAATGCTAGCAAGGCTGGGGGAAGGGTGAGACGTGTGTGGATCTAGCCAAGGGGATGGCCAGGCAAGTTCAACGTCTGTCCGAAAGATGAGTGAAACTGAAGACCATCTCCTGTGGGGTGTGGTGGCCTAGGCCTGTAATGCAGCACTGGGGAGGTGGGTGCAGAAAGATAAGCACTTGGCTAGCCTTACCTACTAGAGCATTCCAAGTCAGCCTGGGCTGTATCAAAACAAAAACAAAAAATTTGGGCTGGAGAGATGGCTTAGTGGTTAAGGTGCTTGCCTGTGAAGCCTAGGGAGTCATATTCAACTCTCCAGGTCTCAGGTAAGCCAGATGCACAAGGTGATGTAATGGGCACGGGCACACATGCGCACAAGATGATGGCGCACGGGACAATGGCAGACAAGACGGTGGCGCCCAAGAAAGATGGCACAGGCATCTGGAGTTTGATATCAGTGACTGGAGGCCCTGGTGTGCCAATTCTCTCTCTCTCTCTCTGATTAAAAAAAAAAGTTTCCAGGCTGCAGAGATGGTTTAGCGGTTAAAGTGCTTGCCTGCAAAGCCAAAGGACCTCGGCTGGATTTCCCAGGACCCACGTAAGCCAGATGCACAAGGTGGGGCATGCATCTGGAGTTTGTTTGCAGCGGCTGGAAGCCCTAGCATGCTCATTGTCTCTCTCCCTCTCCCAAATAAATAAATAATTAAAAAAAAAAAAAAAGCACTACATAGAGAATTCCAGGTGACCCTGGGCTAGAGTGAGACCCTACCTTAGGAAAAAAAAAGTTTCCTTTTGGGGCTGGGATGTTTCAGCAGTTGAAGTTTCTTGCTTGCAAATTCTGCTGGCCTGGGTTCAATTACCCAGCCACCCACGAAAAAGCCAAGCATTCATTTCAATTTCATTGGACACACACACGCACACACACACACACACATGCACGCACCTTCATCCATGCTGCAGCCTGTGCGGTGCCCTCCTGCTAGAACACTGTTCCCACCCACTGTGTCCCCAGGACGGCGTTCTCTCTGGGGCCCCGTTCTGGCCTGGCTTGTCTACGCTCCTGGTTTGCTGCTCAGTGCTGTGTCAGCCTGTGACTTGAGTCACTGCAGCATTAAAATGCATCTTTGTATCTTTCTGTTCTGGTGCAGCTGCCTGTGGATCTTTGCACACAGAGTCGTGTGTTTTCCACTTTTTTGTTGTTGTTGTTTCTGTACTATTAGGGATGGAATCTGGAGCCTTGCATATATGTGCTAGGCAAGTGCATGTGTAGTGCTGTGGTGTGGCATGTGTGTGTGTGGATGAGTGTGCCCCAAACACATGCATGTGGAGGCCGAGGGAGGTTGGAGCTATGCTCACCACTTTACCAACAACACAGATTAGAGAACATCAGTCGTCCTCCTCTGTTACTCATCCACATGTCTCTCTTGGAAGCTGCAGCTGCGGCTTTTGTGAACCCCAGGGATTCTCCAGTCTTTGCTTACCACAGGACTGGGGGCTATAGGTATGCATAGCCACGTGCAGCTGTTGATGTGAGTGCCTGGAAATCAAACTCAAGTGGTCCCAGGCCCTTTCACGCTCTCATGCTTGCTCAAAAAGCAGTATTTATTTATTTATTTGACACACAGAGAAGAGAGGGGGGGCGGGGAGAGAGAGAGAGAGAATGAGTGCACCAGGATCTCTAGCCACTGCGAACAAACTCTAGATGTATGTGCTGCTTTGTGCATCTGGCTTACATGGGTACTGGGGAATCAAACCCGGGTCCTTAGGCTTCACAGGCAAAGGCCTTCTATCTCTCCAGCCCATTAGAAAACTCTCTTAACCACTGAACCATCTCCTCAACCTCCACACACACCTTGGGCTTCTTATATTGTTATATTTATCTGTGTTTTGGTTTTCTTCAAGGTAGGTTCTTACTTGAGCGCAGGCTAACCTGGAACTTATTCTGCAGACTCAGGCTGGCCTTGAACTCATGGTGATCCTTCTATCCCAGCCTCAAGAGTGCTGGACTAAAGGTGTGCACCACCATCCTTGACACCCAATCTTTACCAAAATTCTCTTTTTTTTGTTCAGAGCATGCCTTTAATCTCAGCACTTGGGAAGCCAAGGTAGGAGAGTTGCTATGAGTTTGAGGCCAGCCTGAGACAACACGGTGAATTCCAGGTCCACCTAGGCTAGACTGGGACCCTACCGCAAAAAATAAAATCCAAAAAAGGGCTAAGGGTGTGACTCAGCAGTAGAGCTCCTGCTTGGAATCCACAGTGAGGGCTGGGGATGTGGCTCAGAGGCAGAGCTCCTGCCTGGAATCCACAGTGAGGGCTGGGGGCGTGGCTCAGGGGTAGAGCTCCTGCCTGGAATCAACAGTGAGGGCTGGGGGCGTGGCTCAGGGGTAGAGCTCCTGCCTAGAATCCACAGTGAGGCTGGGGCCATGGCTCAGGGTTAGAGCTCCTGCCTAGAATCCACAGTGAGGGCTGGGGGTGTGGCTCAGGGGTAGAGCTCCTGTCTAGAATCCACAGTGAGGGCTGGGGGCGTGGCTCAGGGTTAGAGCTCTTGCCTAGAATCCACAGTGAGGGCTGGGGGCGTGGCTCAGGGGTAGAGCTCCTGTCTAGAACCCACAGTGAGGGCTGGGGGTGTGGCTCAGGGGTAGAGCTCCTGTCTAGAACGCACAGTGAGGGCTGGGGGCGTGGCTCAGGGTTAGAGCTCCTGCCTAGAATCCACAGTGAGGGCTGGGGGCGTGGCTCAGGGGTAGAGTTCCTGCCTAGAATCCACAGTGAGGGCTGGGGGCGTGGCTCAGGGGTAGAGCTCCTGCCTAGAATCCACAGTGAGGGCTGGGGGCGTGGCTCAGGGATAGAGCTCCTGCCTAGAATCCACAGTGAGGACTGGGGGCGTGGCTCAGGGGGTAGAGCTCCTGTCTAGAACCACAGTGAGGGCTGGGGGCGTGGCTCAGGGATAGAGCTCCTGTCTAGAATCCACAGTGAGGACTGGGGGCGTGGCTCAGGGGTAGAGCTCCTGCCTAGAATCCACAGTGAGTGCTGGGGGCGTGGCTCAGGGGTAGAGCTCCTGTCTAGAATCCTCAGTGAGGCTGGTGGTGTGGCTCAGAGGCATAGCACTTGGCATGCATGAAGCTCTGTGTGCCATACCCAGCACTACACACACCCAAAAGTAAATAAGTAAGAATTTTTTATGCAGGGAGGCTTCCTGGGACTAAGGAGTCAAATGTACGTGCCCACAGCTCCCTGAGCCTACAGGCAGGGGAAGTGAGTGGGAGAGAAAGCTGGTAAGACTGGATATGGGGTGTGGCCCAGGAGCGACACTTCTTCAACAAGCATGTTCAGAGCAGGTGAGGTCATCAAGTTACAGGTATAAGGGACTGTGGTTGAGAGAGAAGAGACACCAGACTCACTTCATAAAATACAAACATTTGTCCTTTTCAGATACAGTTCGGCAATTTGATGTATGGCAAATTCCTCTTCATTGACAGTTGGAAACAGCTATTGCCAGTGTTATCAAAAATAGTTGGGCTGGGCATGGTGGCGCACACCTTTAATCCCAGCAGTCAGGAGACAGAGGTAGGGGGATCAGGCCCACCCTGAGGCTACATAGTGAATTCCAGGTCAGCCTGGGCTAGAGTGAGATTCTACCTCAACAAAACAAAAAACAAACAGCTGGAACAAACACAAGAGATTCTCAAGATTGGGCCTGGTGAGACATTCTCCATAGAAGGAAGGCTATAAAAAAGGTCATCAAAGGCAGGATGATCAGGAGTTTGAGATGAGCCTGGGCTATGCAAGACCCTGTCTCAAAAAAAAAAAAAGTTTTAGCCAGGTGTGGAGACTTATGCCTTTAATCCCAGCATTTGGGAGGCAGAGGTAGAAGTATTGCTGTGAGTTTCAGGCCCCCGTGAGACTACATAGTGAATTCCCGGTCAGCCTGGGCTAGAGCAAAAAAGAAAGAAAGAAAGAAAGAAAGAAAGAAAGAAAGAAAGAAAGAAAGAAAGAAAGGTCATCAGACCCTCACCTGAGAGCTCAGGCACCCCCCCCCCCGTGCCAGCTGTATGCAATGATACCAAGATCTTGAGGCACCAGGGCATTGTACATAGACTATATAGAGGGTAAAAGATCAAAGGACAAGGAGCTGCACCTAAGCAGCCATGGGTAGGTCGTCGCCCGTGCTGGAAGGAGGCTTCTTGGTGGTACAGCTGCTCTGTAAGTAAGCCCTCAGCTCGAGGCTGGGGAAGAGCATTGGTGTGACACAGGGAGCTCCTTGGAGCAGCCATGGGGAGGTCATTATATGTGCTGGAACGAAAGTTCTTAGTGGTAAAGCTGCTTTGGGCGGGCCACATTCCTGTAAAGAACCCCTCACTCTAAGTGACCCCATTAAACTCGTTGGTTCACCAAAACTGGTTTGGGGGTAATTTACTTTGGCCTGCCATTGGTATTCTATCTGGGGTGAATAGACATCTATTTTTAAAAATTTTTTGTTTATTTTTATTTATTTATTTCAGAGTGACAGACAGAGAGAGACAGATATATATGTAGAGAGAGAGAGAGAGAGAGAGAGAGAGAGAGAATAGGTGCGCTAGGGCCTCCAGCCACTGCAAACGAACTCCAGACGTGTGCGCCCCCTTGTGCATCTGGCTAACGTGGGTCCTGGGGAATCAGGCCTCGAACCAGGGTCTTTAGGCTTCATAGGCAAGCGCTTAACCGCTAAGCCATCTCCCCAGCCCTAGACATCTATTTTTGCATCTTCCCAAGGGAAAAATTGCACACGATTACTAAATGGATGTATGAATGGTGGATGAGCGAATGAGTAAGTGAATAAATGGGTATCTTGCAGAGTAGAAATAATCACGAGACCAGAGAATTCTTTCAGTTGCTGTTGAATTTGTATTCCCAGCTTGACTGAAGCCAAACTACATGACCTGGGACTTTTCTGGGCCTCAGTTTACTCCTTGGTGAGTGGGCTCAGGATAACCCCAGTGCTGGACCTTCAGGGCTGTGGGCGGCCAGCGAGGGTCCTGCAGCAAAACATAAAATCCCATGAACCTGGGCCTTCTTGAGGTTGTTTTTCTGCTGCTTCTGGAGCATGGGAAGGAAGCTGAAGTGGGTTTGGGTGTCCAGACTTGCCTTTGGGAGTTGAAGTCACAAAGAGAGGCCAGAGGGGCAGATCACAGGCTTCCTGTTTTTCTTTGAACAGATGACCCAGCCACAGATGCTTGTCTGTCTCAGTACTTGTGCAGTGTCCCTGGAATTCATTCTATTGTTATTTATTTATTTATTTATTTATTGCTTTTTTGAAGTAGGGTCTTGCTCTAGCCCAGGCTGACTTGAAATTCATTATGTAGTCTCATGCTGGTCTCAAACTCACAGTGATTTCCCTACATCAGCCTTCTGAGTACTGAGCTTAAAGGTATGCACCACCATGCCCAGCCTATTTTTTAATTATATTTTTCAATGTTGGGTATGGAACCAAGGCCTTGCAATGGTTAAGCAAACTCTGTTTCTGAGTTACACGCACTATTCAGCTTTTGTTAAAATGCATGTACATATATATATATAATGCTAGTCAGGTGTGGTGCACATGCCTGTGATCCCAGCTCTTAGGAGGATGAAAAGTTCAAGGTTGGGGCTGGGGAAATAGATCAGCAGATAAAAGTACTTGCTATTTATGGAGAATGGAATCTTAAAGGGGAAAGTGTGGGCGGGGGGAGGGAGGGAATTAGCATGGGATATTTTTTTATAATCATGGAAAATGCTAATAAAAATTAAAAAAAAAAAAGTACTTGCTATGCAAGAATGGAGTTCTGAGAGGGCCTAATACCACTTGAGTCTGATTCCGCAGAACCCATGTGAACAGCTGGGCCTGGGGCCTGGCCATGCACAGTCTGTAACGCCAGTACACAGGGCATGAACCCAGAGCATTGCTTGCTGATGGGGTGGGGAGGACAGTGATAACGGGAGATCTGAGTGAGTGAGAGACTCTTTCTTAAGGGGCCTCCATACATGTGTGCACAGGATGCCTGCAGCTACACAGGGCTGGGGCTATGGCCCAGCAGTTAAAGGTGCTTGCTTGTAAAGCCTGCCAGCCTGAGTTTACAGCCCAAGTTTAATTCCTCAGCACACATGTAAAGCCAGATGCACAGGTGGTCCATGAGTCTAGAGTTTGTTTGCAGTGGCAAAAGGCCCTGGTGTGCCCATATACTACTTTTGTCTCTCTGCTATCAAATAAATACATAAATAATTTTTTAAAATTTATTTATTTATTTATTTGAGAGTGACAGACACAGAGAGAAAGACAGCTAGAGGGAGAGAGAGAGAATGGGTGCGCCAGGGCTTCCAGCCTCTGCAAACGAACTCCAGACGTGTGCACCCCCTTGTGCATCTGGCTAACGTGGGACCTGGGGAACCGAGCCTCGAACCGGGGTCCTTAGGCTTCACAGGCAAGCGCTTAACCGCTAAGCCATCTCTCCAGCCCCATAAATAATTTTTTTAATTTATTTGAGAGTGACAGACAGACAGAAAAAGAGATAGAGAAAGAGAATGGGCATGCCAGGACCTCCAGACACTGCAAATGAACTCCAGATGCATGTGCCACCTTGTGCATCTTGCCTACGTGGGTCATGGGGAATGGAGCCTTGAGCTGGGGTCCTTAGGCTTCCCAGGCAAGTGCCTTAACCGCTAAGCCATCTCTCCAGCCTCATAAATTAAAAAAAAAAAAAAATTTAAGGTTAAGGTTGGGCTGGAGAGATGGCTTAGCGGTTAAGCACTTGCCTGGGAAGCCTATGAACCTAGGTTTGATTCCCCAGGACCTATGTGCCAGATGCACAAGGTGGCACATACAGCTGGAGTGCGTTTGCAGTGGCTGGAGGCCCTGGTGTGCTCATTCTTTCTCTCTGCCTCTTTCTCATTCTCTCTCTCTCTCTCTCTCTCTCTCTCTTTTTTTTTTTTTTTTTTTGAGGTAGGGTCTCGCTCTAGCCCAGGCTGACCTGGAATTCACTATGTAATTTCAGGGTGGCCTTGAATTTATGGAGACCCTTCTACCTCTGCCACCCAAGTGCCGGGATTAAAGGCGTGCACCACCACGCCCAGCTTCCTTCTCTTAAATAAATAAATAATAGGTAAATGGTTAAGGTTATCCAGGTGTGGTGGCTCTTGCCTTTAATACTAGCACTTGGGAGGTTGAGGTAAGAGGATTGATGTGAATTTGAGGCCAGGCTAGAGTGACTCAAGAAATTTAATAAAATACTAGGAAAAAAAATTCAAGGATGTGGGTTGGAGAGACAGCTTAGCAGTTAAAGCCTGCAAAGCCCAAAGACCCAGGTTTGACTTCCCAGAACTCACATAAGCCAGATGCACAAGGTGAAGCAACCACACACGGTCACACATGTGCGCGAGGAGGCGCACGAGTCTGGAGTTCAGTTGCAGTGGTGGGAGGCCCTGGTGCGCCAGTTCTCTTCCTCTCTCTCTGAGTCTCACGTTAAAAAAAAAGGCCATATGTATACACTGTGACAGCGTTGTGACAACTAGAGTTCAGATCCAGAGCCCCTGTAAAAGCTGGATACAGTGGCATGTAGCTGTAACCCCAGCTCTACTACAACGAGAAGGGAGGCAGAGATAGCAAGCTCATGAGCTGCGCCTGCTAGCCTGGCAAATGCAGCTGTGAACATGAGAGACCTTGTGTCAGAAAATATGGAAAGCAAGGGTCGACCCTGAAGTTGTTTTCTAACCTCTTGTTGTAGTTACCTTCTCATTGCTGAGACAAAAACAAAACAAAACAAAACAAACAAACAAAAAAAAAAACCCCTAAAACAAAAGTGGGCACACCTTTAATCCAGCATTTGGGAGGCAGAGGTAGGAGGATCGCCATGAGTTTGAGGCCACCCTGAGACTACATAGTGAATTCCAGGTCAGCCTTGGCTAGAGTGAGGCCCTACCTACAGAAGCCAAAACAAAACACAACAACAAAAACTGTAAAACAGAAGCAGTTAATGGAAGGAAAGGGTTTATTTCAGTTCACGGTTTTAAGGGAAAGTTTCAGCATAGCAAGATAAGCTTGTCAGAGCAGGCAGCTGGGGTGTCACAGCTTGTCACATTAGCAGGGATGAACAACAAGAATGAGTTACCTATTGCTGGCAAGAGGGCTGGATTATAAAATCACAAGGCCTGTCCCCAGCGACACATCCCCTTCAGCAAGGTTCCACATGCAAAAGCTCCACCAGCTGGGGATGGAGTATGAGGCTTAATCCAAACACATGAGGCTGTGGGGGACATTTTGCCTTCAAGCCACCTCACCTCTACTTGTGTGCTATGTCATAGGTAGCTCCCATCCATATTCACTCACATCATACACACAACATGCACACACAAGAGTTCAAAGGTCATTCTTAGCTACATGACAAATTTAAGACCAGCCTCAAATTTTGAGACTTGGTCTCAAAAACATATAAATAAATAAAAGCAGGGCTGGGGAGATGGCTCAGTCCATAAGTGCTAGCCTTGAAAGCATAAAGACCCGCGTTTGATCCCTAGCACCCACATAAAACCATGCACAGCTGCCTGTGACTGCAGTCCCAGTTCTGAGAAAGCGAGACAACAGGCTCCCTGTGGCTCACTGGCCTCCCAGTCTAGACTAATTGGTGAGCTCCAGGTTAATGAGAAGTCCTGGGTGGTAGTTTGAATGTACAATGTCCCTCACAGCCTCAGGGGCTTGTGATTAAGCTTCCTACTTGAGCCTCAGCTGAGGGAGTCTTTGGGAGTGGAGCCTTGCTGCAGAAGGTGTGTTGCTGGGCTGGCCTTGAGGATGACCAGTGCAGCCCGCTGGATGTGGAGAGCTGGCTCTCTCCGAGGATTTCCCTCCAGCTTCCAGTGAAGACATGACAAAATGCCCCAGCTGCCACTGTGCCACGCTTTTGCCACCATGGTGAAACTTCTGGAAACTGCAAGCCTGAAATAAACCCTTTCCTCCCATAAACTGAATCTGGTCAGTTGTTTTCTCAGCAATGAGAAGGTAACTGCTACACCCTATCTGAAAGGAGGTAGACAGCATTCCTGAGGATGACACTTGAGACTGACCTATGGCCTCCAAACACAGACCCTCATACATATGTGCCCACATGCATATGAATATGCATACATACACATACATGCACATACACATAGGCACAAAGCCAGAAAAAGTTGTTTATATGTGTTTAGTACCACATCATAATTGAACATACTTAAATGGCATGATAATTTGATACATGTTTAAAGTTTGCAGTGATCAGATGAGGATACTAGCTTTTGTCTCTCCTTAAAGATTTATGTTTCTTTTCTTTTCTTTTCTTTTCTTTTCTTTTTTTTTTTTTTTTGAGGTAGGGTCTCACTATCTGGCCTAGGCTGACCTGGAATTCACTATGTAGTCTCAGCATGTCCTCGAACTCACAGTGATCCACCTATCTGTGCCTCCCAAGTGCTGGGATTAAAGGCATGCACCACTATGCCTGGCTCCCCCTTTTCTTTATTTTTTAAAAATTTATTTATTTATTTATTTGCAAAGAGAAAGAGAGAGAGAGAGAGAATGAATATGGGTGTGTCAGAGCCTCTTGCTGCTGCAAACAAACTCCAGATGAATATGCTACTTTGTGCACCTGGCTTTCTGTGGGTACTGGAAAATAGACCCCACTAGTTGGGCTTAGCAGGCAAGCACCTTAACTGCTGAGCCATCTCTCCAGCTTTCCCATCTTTCTTTTCATCTTTAAAATATCTTATTTACTTGAGGGAGTGAGAGAAAGAGGCAGATGGAGTGAGAGAGAGAGAGAGAATGGGCACACCAGGTCCTCTGGCCGCTGCAGATGAACTCTAGATCTGTGCACCACCTTGTGCGTCTGGCTTTACATGGGTACAGAGGAATCAAACTCAGGTCCTTGGGCTTTGCAGGCAAGTGCCTTCATTGTTGGGCCATCTCTCCAGCCTTGCGCCAGTCTCCTTTTAAGTACAGGATAGTTCTGGTTCTATACACTAGATTAACCTTGGAATTCACGATACTCCTGCTTCAGCCTCCTGAGTATGTAGATTACATGTGTGTGCCACCATGTTCTGTTATCATTTATTTACGTTCAAAACTAAATGTGGTGGTTTGATTCAGGTGTCCCCCATAAACTTAGGTGTTCTGAATGCTAGGTTCCCAGCTGATGGATATTTGGGAATTAATGCCTCCTGGAGGGAGTGTATTGTTGGGGCGGGCTTATGGGCTTTATAGCCAGTTTCCCCTTGCCAGTGTTTGGTACACTCTCCTGTTGCTATGGTCCACCTTATGTTGGCCAGGGGGTGATGTCCACCCTCTGCTCATGTCATCATTTTCCCCTGCCATCGTGGAGCTTCCCCTCGAGCCTGTAAGCCAAAATAAAACTCTTTTTCCCAGAAGCTGCTCTTGGTTGGGTGATTTTTACCAGCAATGCAAACCAGACTGCAACACTAAACTACTACCCTTTTCCTTTCTTTTCTCTCATCCCTTCCTCCAGGGCTGAAAACTAGGAGAATCTCGAGTTAGGCAAGCACCCTATGAATGGGTCATGCCCCAAGTCCTCACTGGATTCTAGGCAGGAGTCTACCCCTGAACCAGCCCCCAGCCCTCACTGTGGATTCTAGGCAGGAGTTCTACCTCTGAGCAACATCCCAGCCCTCAAGCTGTATTCCAGAGAGGAGCTCTGCCTCTGAGCTACACCTTTGCCCTCTATTTATTTAACTTTTTCTATTTTTAATTTTTTTGCTTTTTTTAAAAAAGATTTATTTTATTTATTTATTTATTTATTAGAGAGAGAGAGAAGGAGAAAGAAAATGGGCATGCCAGGGCTTCCAGACACTGGAAACAAACCCCAGATGCATGTGCCATCATGTGCAGCTGGCTTACATGGGACCTGGAGAATGGAACCTGGGTCCTTAGGCTTAACCCCTAAGCCATCTCTCCAGCCCACTTTTTTTTTTTTTTTTTTTTGATGTAGCATCTTGCTCTAGCTCAGGCTGACCTGGAATTCACTATGTAGCTCAGGGTTGCCTGGTATTCACTTTGATTCTCCTACCTCTTCCTCCCATACCTAGTTTTCTTTCTTTCTTTTTTATGTGAGATAGCAAGATGAGAATGACAGAGACAGAGAGAGAATTGGCATTCTTGGGCCTCCAGCCACTGCAATTGAACTCCAGATGCATGTGCCACTGTGCACATGTGTGACCTTGTGAGCCTGCATTACCTTGTGCATCTGGTGTACCTGGAACCTGGAGAGTCAAACATGGGTTCTTAGGCTTTGCAGGTAAGAACCATAACTGCTAAGCCATCTCTCTAGTCCTCCTTTAAATGTTTTTTCCATTTTTTATTTATTTATTTATTTATTTGAGAGCGACAGACAGAGAGAGGAAGAGGCAGAGAGAGAGAGAGAGAGAGAGAGAGAGAATGGGCGCGCCAGGGCCTCCAGCCACTGCAAACGAACTCCAGACACGTGTGCCCCCCTTGTGCATCCGGCTAACGTGGGTCCTGGGGAATCGAGCCTTGAACCGGGGTCCTTAGGCTTCACAGCAAGTGCTTAACCGCTAAGCCATCTCTCAGTCCTAATTTTTATTTTGAGACAAGGTATTACTAAGTTGCCCAAGATGGCTTTGGACCCACTCAGGTAGCTCAGGACGACCTTAACATTTCTATTCTTCTTCACCAGCCTGTGGAATAGCTGGGGTTATAGCCTGTGCCACCAGTCCAAGCTGTCTTCTTTTCTTTCCTTTTTAGGTAGGCTCTCACTCTAGCCCAGGTTGACCTGGAATTCACTATGGAGTCTCAGGGTTTCCTCAAACTCACAGCAGTCCTCCTACCTCTGCCTCCTACGTGCTGAGATTAAAAGCATGCACCACTCTGTATGCCTCGCTTCTTATTGATTTTTATTTATTTATTTATTTTAAATGTATAGCTCGGGCTGACCTCAAACTCCTAATCTTCATGCCAGTGCCTCTTTGGCAATATCCTATCGTCATGCACCACCACAACCAGCTTTCTTTTTTTTGTTTTTTTTTTTGAGGTAGGGTCTCACTCTAGCTCAAGCTGACCTGGAATTCACTATGCATTCTCAATATGGCCTTGAACTCACAGTGATCTTCCTACTTCTGCCTCCTGAGTGCTGGGATTAAAGGCATGTGCCACCACTCCCAGCTTAGCTTTCTTCTTCTTTTTTTTAAAATTATTTTTATTAACTTCCATAATTGTAGACAATAACCCATGATAATCCCCTCCCTCCCACTTTCCCCTTTGTAACTCCACTCTCTATCATACCCCCTCCCCCTTTCAATCAGTCTCTCTTTTATTTTGTTGTCATCATCTTTTCCTCCTATTATGATGGTCTTTAGGTAGCGTCAGGCACTGAGAGGTCATGGCTATCCAGGGCATTTTGTCTGGAAGAGTGTGTGGTAAGCAGTCAGTACTTCTTTTAGCTTTTACATTCTTCTTTTTTTTTTTTTTTTCCTTCGGTTTTTCAAGGTAGGATCTTGCTCTACCCAGGCTGACCTGGAATTTGCTATGTAGTCTTAGGGTGGCCTCAAACTCATGGTAATCCACCTACCTCTGCCTCCCAAGTGCCAGGATTAAAGGTATGCATCACCATGCCAAGCTTGGCTTTTACATTTTATCTGCCACCTCTTCTGCAATGGATGCTGAGCCTTGGAAGGTGTGATAGAGATGTTTCAGTGATGAGCACTCCTCTATCACTTCTGCTCAGCACTATGATGCCTTTTAAGTCATCCCAGAGGTCACCACCATCTGAAAAGAGAAGCTTCTCTAATCAAAGTGAGAGTAGCATTAATATATGGGTATGGACATTAAGAGGAGTGTTTACTGGGCAGTTTGGTGAGCATAGTATATACATTTAGCCAGATACCATCAGATATTATACCCCTAGGGCTCATGACTTTCCCCATCATGGGTTTTCAGTACCAGGCATGTATCCCCTCCTGTGGAGTGGACCTCCAGTCCAGTTAGAGGGTGGTTGGTTTCCTCCATAACAGACATGACATTATTGCATCTGTTGGCTTATTTGACCTGGCTGGCCAAATTTAAGGCTTGCAGTATCCACTTATCTCCACTGGTGATTTTTTTCCCCAAGGTCACTGCTTTTTTTTTTTTTTTGTTTAAGGTAGGGTTTCACTGTAGCCCAGGCTGACTTGGAATTTTCTGTATAGTCTCAGGGTGGCCTCGAACTCATGGCAATCCTCCTATCTCTGCCTCCCAAGTGCTGGGTTTAAAGGCATATGCTACCATGCCTGGCTCCAATGGTGATTTTTCTCTCTCCCATGGAGCTGAATGCAGTGTAGCATTTTCCAGCTTTCTGTCAGCTGGTCTTCGACAATAGGGTCTTACCATCTATTCCTGGTGGGAAACCAAGGGCCTTGGCAATGGCCTATAATGTTTTGGGAGCATCAGGGACCTCCCAGACCAACAACTCACTCGAAGATATCCTATCCCTGGCACTGAAAAATTTCCAGTAACAATCTTTGTGTTCTGGATGTGCCATTGTCTAAAACAATTGTTTCTATGTGACTTATTCATGCCTTCTTAGATTTCTTTTTTTGTTTTTCCAAGGTAGGATTTTACTCTAGCCCAGGCTGACCTGGAATTCACTACAGAGTCTCAGGGTGGCCTTGAACTCACAGAGATCCTCCTACCTCTGCCTCCATAGCACTGGGATTAAAGGTGTGCTACACCACAACTGGCTTCCCTCTTATATTTTGATTTTTCTATGTTCCTTATGTGTGTGCTTTTCTTTCTCTTTCTCATGGAGGATCCTTTCAACTATTTTCTGTAGAGCTGGTTTTGTCTTCATATATTCTTTTAGCCTTCTTTTGTTGTGGAATGTCCTTATTTCTCCATCTACTTAGATGGATAGCTTTGAAGGATAAAGTAATCTTGGATGACAGTTGTTATCTTTCAGAACTTGGAATACATCATTCCAAGCCCTTGTGTTATCTTGATAGGCATGCCTTAGTATGTGACTTGGTTTTTCTGTCTTACTGTTTTCATTATATTTTCTTTGCTTTGTGTGTCTTGTAGTTTATAATATGATGGTGAGAGGTTCTTTCCAGATTTTGTCTGTTTGGCATTCTATAGGCTTCCTGTATCTGCATTGGCATTACTTTCCCTACTTGGGGGAAATTTTCTTCTATGAGTTTGTTGAAATTATGCCTTTGGAGTGAAATTCTCCTACCATGCCCTGAATTCTTATGTTTGATCTCTTCATAGTGTCCTAAATATCTTGAAATTCCCATTCATGCCTTCCTATTATTTTTTCTTTCTCTTTGTTGGACTGTATTAGATCTGCCACTTAGTCTTCTAGTTTAGATATTCTGTCCTTTCCTTCATCCATTCTATTGGTGAGACTTTCTACAGAGTTTTCTATTTGACTTACTCTGTTTTTCATTTCTAATATTTTTAATTGCTATTTTTTTCATTATTTCTATTTCCTTACTCAGGTCTTGTAATAACCTCCTTATTTCATTAAGTTGATTTCCTATGTTCTCCTTCAGGAGTTTGTTTTCTTCGAGTATAGACATAATCATTTCTTAAAAATCTTTGTCAGGCATTTCATCTAAAACTGGGGGTCATTTCTGATGAATTATAGTTTTGGGTGGGACAGTATTGTCTTGAATTTTTGTGTTTCTTGTATTATTACACAGAAATTTTTGTATCTTGAGTTGATTTGATTCTTGGGTTTTCTTTTTTTTTTTTTTCTTTTCTTTCTTCCTTTCTTTATTTATTCTTTTATTTATTTGAGAGAAGGAAAAAGTGGTAGATAGAAAGAATGAGTATGCCAGGGCTTTTAGCCACTGTAAATGAACTCTAGATGCATGTGCCACCTTGTGCATCTGGCTTACATGGGTCTTGGGGATATGATTCTTGGGTTTTCTAATTATCTGCTGTGTCCATGAACTTGGAAGAGAAAAATTGCATCTTTTCACCAGCCACTGAGATTGAGATTTTCCTTTTTGTAAAAAAAAAAAAAAAAAAAAAAATGTAGCCAAAAAACCTCTCCCTTATTCTTTCCATAACAAATAAACAGGAGGTAGTGGAATGCAAAGGGGTCAGGAAATCTTGGGTCTCTGATATTAACTAGTTGTATGATTTTAATAAATTGCAAAATCTCAAAAAATGTAGCCAGGCAAGGTGGCTCATACCTTTCTGGTAATACCATGGTAACACCCTCCATTCCCCCCACTTTCCCCTATGACATTCCATTCTCCATCATATCCCCTCCCCATCTCAATCATTCTACTTACATATATATAATACCAACCTATTAAGTACCCTCCTCCCTTCCCTTTATGTCTCCTTTATATCACTGGCCTCTGCTACTGAGTTTTTTCCTTCTCATGCAGAAGCCCAATCATCTGTAGCTAGGATCCACATATGAGAGAGAACATGTGGCGCTTGGCTTTCTGGGCCTGGGTTACCTCACTTAGTATAATACTTTCCAGGTCCATCCATTTTTCTTCAAATTTCTTAACTTCATTTTTCTTTACCGCTGAGTAGAAATCCATTGCATAAATATGCCATATCTTCATTATCTGCTCATCAGTTGAGGGACATCTAGACTGGTTCCATTTCCCAGCTATTATAAATTGAGCAGAAATAAACATAGTTAAGCATGTACTTCTAAGGAAATGAGATGAGTCCTTAGGATATATGCCTAGGAGTGCTATAGCTGGGTCATATAGCTGTTTTAGGAACCTCCACACTGATTTCCACAATGGCTGGACCAGTTTGCATTCCCACCAACAGTGTAGAAGGGTTCCCCTTTTTCCACAACCCCACCAACATTTATGATCATTTGTTTTCATGATGGTGGCCAATCTGACAGGAGTGAGAGGGAATCTCAATGTAGTTTTAATCTGCATTTCCCTGATGACTAGTGACGTAGAACATTTTGTTAGATGCTTATATGCCATTCGTATTTCTCCCTTTGAGAACTCTCTATTTAGCTCCATAGCCCATTTTTTGATTGGCTTGTTTGATTCCTTATTATTTAACTTTTTGAGCTCTTTGTATATCCTAGATATTAATCCTCTACCAGCTGGCGAAGATTTATTTTCACATTCTGTAGGTTGCTTCTTTGCTTTATTCACAGTGTCCTTTGCAGTGCAAAATCTCTGTAATTTCATGAGGTCACAGTGGTTAATCTGTGGTCTTATTGCCTGAGCAATTGGGGTTGTATTCAGAAAGTCTTTGCCAAGACCAATATGTTGAAGGGTTTCCCCTACTTTTTCCTCTAGCAGTTTCAGAGTTTCAGGTCTAATGTTAAGGTCTTTAATCCATTTGGACTTAATTCTTGTGCATGGAGAGAGAGAAGAATCTATTTTCATCCTTCTACAGATACATATCCAGTTTTCCCAACACCATTTGCTGAAGAGGCTGTCTTTTCTCCATAAGTATTTTTGGCATTTTTATCAAATATCAGGTAGCTATAGATTACCTGGACTTACATCTGGGTCCTCTATTCTGTTCCATTGATCTACATGTCTGCTTTTGTGCCAGTACCACGCTCTTTTTGTTACTATGGCTGGCTCTATAGTATAGGTTAAAATCAGGTATGGTGATACCACCAGCCTTATTTTTGTTGCTCAGTACTATTTTAGATATTCGAGGTTTTTTGTGATTCCAAATGAATTTTTGGATTGTTTTTTCTATTTCCATGAAGAATGCCTTTGGAATTTCGATGGGGATTGCATTAAATGTGTAGATTGCTTTTGGTAAGATTGCCATTTTCACAATATTGATTCTTCCAATCCAGGAACAAGGGATGTTTTTGCACTTCCTAGTGTCTTCTGCAATTTCTCTCTTGAGTGTTTTAAAGTTCTCATTGTAGAGAGCCTTTACTTCCTTGTTTAGGTTTATTCCAAGGTACTTTATTTTTTTTTTTGATGCAATTGTGAATGGGAGTGATTCTCTGATTTCATCCTCTGTGTGTTTGTTGTTAGCATATATGAAGGCTACTGAATTCTGTGTATTTATTTTGTATCTTGCTACCTGGCTATAGGTTTTTATCAGCTCTAACAGTTTCCTAGTAGAGTCTTTAGGGTCCTTTATATATAGAATCATGTCATCTGCAAATAATAACTTGATCTCTTCCTTTCCAATTTGTATCCCTTTTATGTGTGTCTCTTGCCTTATTGCTGTGGCTAAGACTTCCAGAACTATATTAAATAAAAGTGGGGACAGTGGACACCCTTGTCTTGTTCCTGATTTTAGTGGAAAAGCTTCCAGTTTTTCCCCATTTAGTAATATGTTGGCTGTAGGCTTGTCATAAATAGCCTTTATTATACTGAGATATGTTTCTTCTATTCCCAGTCTCTGTAGGATGTTTATCATGAAGGGATGTTGGATTTTTCAAATGCTTTCTCTGCATCTAATGAGACGATCATGTGATTTTTGTCCTTCAATCCATTTCTATAATGTATTACATTTATAGATTTGCATATGTTGAACCATCCCTATATCTCTGGGATAAAGCCTACTTGGTCAGGGTGAATGATCTTTCTGATATATTCTTGTATTCTGTTTACCAATATTTTGTTGAGAATTTTTGCATCTATGTTCATGAGGGAGATTGGTCTATAATTTTCTTTTTTTGTTCTATCTTTGCCTGGTTTTAGTATCAGGGTGATACTGGCTTCATAGAAGGAGTTTGGTAGAGTCCCTTCTTTTTCTATTTTATGGAAAAGCTTAAGAAGCAGTGGTGTTATCTCTACCTTGAAGGTCTGGTAAAATTCAGCAGTGAATCCATCTGGGCCTGGGCTTTTTTTAGTTGGGAGATTTTTGATAACTGTTCAGAACTCCATGCTTGTTATAGGTCTATTTAAGTGATTAATCAAATCTTGATTTAATTTAGGTAGGTCATATAAATCAAGGAAACCATCCATTTCTTTCAGATTTTCATACTTTGTGGAGTATATGTTTTTATAGTATGTGCCTATGATTTTTTAAATTTCTCTGGCATCTGTTGTGATGTTACCTTTTCCATCTCTAATTTTATTAATTTGTGTCTCTTCTCTCTTTCTTTTGGTCAGATTTGCTAAAGGTTTATCAATCTTGTTTATCCTTTCAAAGAACTAACCCTTTGTTTCATTAATTTTTAGATTTTTTTTGTTTTTATTTCATTAATTTCTGCCCTAATCTTTATTATTTCTTCCCATCTTCTGATTTTTGGTTTGCCTTGTTCTTCTTTTCCTAAGGCTTTAAGTTGAACCATTAGGTCATTTACTTGTGACCTTTCTAATTTTTTTTTTTTGGCTTTTCAAGGTAGGGTCTCACTCTGGTCCAGGCTGACCTGGAATTAACTCTGTCATCTCAGGGTGGCTTTGTCATTTTTTAAAAAATTATTTATTTATTTATTTATTTATTTGAGAGTGACAGACACAGAGAGAAAGACAGATAGAGGGAGAGAGAGGGAATGGGCACACCAGGGCTTCCAGCCTCTGCAAACGAACTCCAGACGCATGCGCCCCCTTATGCATCTGGCTAACGTGGGACCTGGGGAACCGAGCCTTGAACCAGAGTCCTTAGGCTTCACAGGCAAGCGCTTAACTGCTAAGCCATCTCTCCAGCCCTCAGGGTGGTTTTGAACTCATGGCAATCCTCCTAAATCTGCCTCCCGAGTGCTGGGATTAAAGGCATGCACCACCACGCCTGGCTTCTAATTTCTTAATATAGGCACTTAAAAGTATAAATTTACCACTTAGAACTGCCTTCATTGTGTCCCAGAGATTTGGGTATGTTGTGTTCTCATTATCGTTTGACTCTATAAATTTTTTGATCTCCTTCTTGATTTCTTCATTGACCCATTCATCATTTAGTAGTGTATTGTTTAGTTTCCATGATTTTTGTGTATGCCCGATAGCCTTTCTTGCTATTGATTTGTAGCTTGATTCCATTATGGTCAGATAGAATGCAAGGAATTATTTCAATTTTCCTGAATTTGTTAAGATTTGCTTTGTGTCCTAATATATGGTCTATTTTAGAGAATGTTCCATGTGCTGCTGAAAAAGAATGTATCTTCTGCAGCTTTTGGATGAAATGTCCTGTATATATCTGTTATGTCCATTCCTTCTATGACCTCATTTAGTCCAGATGCCTCTCTGTTTATTTTTTGTTGGGATGACCTGTCAATTGATGAGAATGGGCTGTTGAAGTCACCCACTACAACTGTGTTTGGTGTTATCTGTGACCTTACTTCTAATAGTATTTATTTGATGAAGTTAGGAGCCCCCATGTTAGGTGCATATATGTTTAGGATTGTAATGTCCTCCTGTTGGAGTGTTCCTTTAATCAATATACAGTGGCCTTCCTTATCTTTCTTAACTAATGTTGGACTGAAGTCTACCTTGACAGATATTAGGATAGCAACCCCTGCTTGTTTGCTAAGCCCATTTGCTTGAAACACCGTTTTCCAACCTTTCACCCTAAGATAATGTCCATCCTTTTTAGAAAGGTGAGTTTCTTGGAGACAACAAATCGTAGGATCCTGCTTTTTAACCCAGTCTGCAAATCTATGTCTTTTGGTTTGGGCATTGAGGCCATTGATATTAAGAGATATTATTGAAAGGTGTGTATTTATGTTTGCCATTTTTTTGTGGTTCCAGTTCTACCTTTGCTTTCTTGTGTTAACTAGTATTTGAGTATTGCTTGTTTTTTCCAGGTTCTTTATATGTGTGCTTTTCCTTCTTTTCGGCATGGAGGATTTTTTTCAAGTATTTTCTGTAGAGCTGGTTTGTCTTCAAATATGCCTTTAGCCTGCTTTTGTCATGGAATGTCCTTATTTCTCCATCTATTTGAATGGATAGCTTTGCAGGATAAAGTAACCTTGGTTGATAGTTGTTATCTTTCAGAATTTGGAATACATCACTCCAAGCCCTTCTGTCTTTTAAAGTTTGTGTTGAGTAATCTGCTATAATCCTGATGGGCTTGCCTTTGCAGGTAACTTGATTTTTCTCTCTAACTGCTTTCAATATTTTTTCTTTGGTTTGTGTGTTTGGAAGTTTGATTATAATATGGCAAGGAGAGGTTCTTTCCAGGTTTTGTCTGGCTGGTGTTTTAAAGGCTTCCTGTATCTGCATTGGCACCTGTTTCCCAATTTGGGGGAAGTTTTCTTGTATGATTTTGTTGAGGATGCCTACTATGCCTTGGGTGAGATTCTTTTCCTTCTGCTAGGCCCTGAATTCTTATGTTTGATCTTTTCATAGGGTCTCGAATATCTTGAAATTCCCATTCATACTTGTCTATTAGTTTGTCTTTCTCTTGTTGGACTGTATTAGATTTGCCACCTGGTCTTCTAGCTTAGATATTCAGTCCTCTCCTTCATCCATTCTCCTGGTGAGATTTTCTACAGAGTTATTTCATTAACTGTGTTCTTCATTGCTAGTGATTATGACTGGTTTTTCTTTATTTCTATTTCCTTATTTATGTCTTGTATTTCCTTCTTTATTTCATTAAGTTGGTGTCCTGCGTCTAATTTCCTCTTTGATTCCTTTCATTTCCTCTTTGATTTCTTCTTTGATTCCTTTGATTTGTTCTTTGACCTCTTTGAACATATTTACAATCATTTTTTGGACATCTTTCTCATGTATTTCCTCTAACACATTCTCACTGGAGGTCATTTTTGATGCATTAATACTTTTTGGTGGATTTATATTGTCTTTATTTTTGGTGTTTCTTGTATTATAATGTATATTTTTTTTGCATCTTGGCTTAAGTTAATGTTTGGATTTTCTAGTTAGCTGGGTATTTTTAGCTGTATCAATTGTTCTGATGTTATATATCTTCCAGGTAGGAGATTAAGATGTTAGGTGTGTCTCTTTAACACTCTCACAGTATCTGGATTAGTGTTCCTAGGGGTTGAGTTTGCCTACTATGGGAATATTAAAGTAGGCGGAGTGGAACAAAATACAGGTAGATTCTAAAATTTAACTAAACACTGTACATATTCAATCAAAAATAGCACCGAGTATTTATGCAAGGGTAGGTATTATAACATCCTATCAACAAAGAGGTTAAGATTTCTGGTCTGTTGAGGGTTCCAAGTCAGCTTGTGACCAAGTGAGACCCTTCCCTGGTGCAATCCTTTTTGGATGATTTTGGTCTCAGTCAAGTAGGCTGGCTGGGTCACTGGACTGCTGTCCTGTTTTCTGGAGCTGGGCACTGGCTTTTCCTGTGGGGCAAACAGCCTGGCAACTGTGGCCCTGCAGATCGGCACCACCACTGCTGGGTCCGCCGCTGCTGCTGTTGAAGCTGCCACTGCTGGATCCACTGCTTCTATAGCCACCGCTGCTGCTGCTGCTGCTGAAGCTGCTGCTGCTAGATCTGCTGCTGCTGCTGGAGCCACTGTTGCCAGTGCTAGAGCCGCTGCTGTTGCTGCCGGAGCCGCGGCTTCCACCACCTCTTCTGCTGGTGGAGCCGGTGCCGCTGCTGCCGGAGCCTCTTTGGCCTGCTTGTGCGGGCTCTGGATCTCTCCTACTTCTCTGTTGCCATTTTAATTTCTTGTACACCTCACTTTTTAGTAAAAGTGTGTATTTTGCTGGGTTTTCTTTGGCTTTTTCTCCCCTAAGCTGCTTTGGCGTGGTTCCTATGCTGCCATCTTAACCAGAAGTCAGCTCACACCTTTGATATGAGCATTTGGGAAGTTGATGTAGGAAGATCACTGTAAGTCTGAGGCCAGCCTGAGCTAGAGTAAGACCCTCCATTAAAAAAAAAAAAATGAGAGACCCGGCATGGTGGCACACGCCTTTAATCCCAGCACTTGGGAGGTAGAGGTAGGTGGATTGCTGTGAGTTTGAGGGCACCCTGAGATTACATAGTGAATTCCAGGTCAGCCTGAGCTAGAGTGAGACCCTACCTTGAAAAACAAGAACAACAACAACAAAAAAAAAAAAAAGAGAGGAGCTGTGTGTGGTAGCACACATTTTTTTTTTAATTTTATTTATTTATTTGAGAGCAACAGACACAGAGAGAAAGACAGATAGAGGGAGAGAGAGAGAATGGGCATGCAAGGGCTTCCAGCCTCTGTAAACGAACTCCAGATGTGTGCGCCCCCTTGTGCATCTGGCTAACGTGGGACCTGGGGAACCGAGCCTCGAACCGGGGTCCTTAGGCTTCACAGGCAAGCACTTAACCGCCAAGCCATCTCTCCAGCCCGTTAGCACACATTTTTAATCCAAGCACTTGGGAGGCTGAAGTAAGTGGATCACTGAGTTCGAGGCCAGCCTGAGACTAGAGTGAATTCCAAGTCAGCCTGAACTAGAGTGAGACCTTACATCGAAAAGCCAAAACCAAACCAAACCTAAACAAACAAACAAAAAATACACCACTAAAAAAAAATAAAAAATAAAAATAAATAAAAAATATACACCCCCCCAAAAAAAGAAGAAGGGGCTGGAGAGATAGCTCAGTGGTTAAAGTGCTTGCCTATAAAGTGTAATGCCCAGGGTTCCATTTCCCAGTACCCACATGGGGCTGTGTGCACAAAGTGGCACATGTGTCTAGAGTTCCTTTTGGCAGTTGGAGGCCCTGGTGCCTGGTGCACCTATTCACACTCTTTCTTTATGTCTCTCCCTCTCTCTTCCTGTTTTTTTCTTTCTTAGGCTAGAGTGAAACTCTACCTTGAAGGAAAAAAAAAAAAAAGAAATAGGAGAAGCTGGGAGATGAGCCAGTTGGTAGGAGTGTTCACCGTACAAGCGTAACGACCTGAGTTCAATCCCCACAACCCACATAAATCTGGGTACAAGCCTGGCGTGGTGGCGCACACCTTTAATCCCAGCACTCAGGAAGCAGAGGCAGGAGGGTCACCATGAGTTCAAGGCCATCCTGAGACTACACAGTGAATTCCAGGTCAGCCTGAGCTGGAATGAGACCCTACCTCAAAAAACAAAACAAACAAAAAAGCTGGATATGAGCCAGGCGTGGTGGCATACACCTTTACCCCAGCATTCAGGAGGCAGAGGCAGGAGGATCTCTGTGAGTGCCAGGCCAGCTGAGCTACATAGCTCGTTCCAGGTCAGCCTGGGCTATATTGAGTCCCTACCTCGAAAAACACAGCACAAAAAGCTGAATGTGGTCATTCTCTCCTGTAACCCCAGTGCTGAGGCAGGAGAATCGCTCAGGCTTGCTGGTTAACTAGTCTAACCAGAAAAAAAGAGCAGAGGCTCCAGGTTCAGTGAGAGACTGTGTCAGGGAAATAAGGCAAAAAAGTGATAGAGAAGGACACCTACTGTCTGTCTCTCGTGTTTGCATCTGTGCAGAGGGCGTTCACATCTGCACACACATGTGCATATCTACACACACACAAAGCGGGATGTGGAGGTGACACATGCTTGAAATCCCAACACTCAGGAGATGGAGGCAGGAAGATCAGTCTGTCCCCCCCCCACACACACACACACACTTCACAGAAAAGGGCTGGAGCGATCGCTTAGTGGTTAAGGCACTTCCCTATGAAGCCTAAGGACCCCGGTTTGATTCCCCAGGACCCACATAAGTCAGATGTGCACAAAGTGGCTAGATGCTCTGGCATGCCCATTTCTTCCTCTCTATTTGCCTCTTTTTCAAATAAATAAATAAATAAATAAAACATTAAAAATGAATTCACATAAAAACCTGTCCATGGGAGCCAGACATGGTGGTGCACACCTTTAATCCCAGCACTAGGGAGACAGAGGTAGAAGGATCGCAGTGAGTTCAAGGCTACTTTGAGACTACATAGTGAACTTTTTAGGTCAGCCTAGGCTAGAGTGAGACCCTACCTCAATAAACCAAAGAAAATAAATAAACTTGTCCATGGGACTGGAGAGATGGCTTAGCAGTTATAAGGTACTTGCCTTTAAAGCCTAAGTACCCAGGTTCAATTCCCCAGGATCCATATAAGCCAGATGCACAAAGTTGTGCATGTATCTGGAGTTCATTTGCAGTGTGTAGAGACCCTGGTGTATACATTCTCTTTTTCTCACTCACTGTCTCTCTCTCTTTCAAAAAAATATGTAGAGATAGATGTAGACATCTATCTATCTATATAAAAAAATAGTAGCTGGGTGTGGTGGTGCACACCTTTAATCTCAGCACTCGGGAGGCAGAGGTAGGAGAATTGCTGTGAGTTTGAGGTCACCCTGAGACTACATAGTTAATTCCAGGTCAGCCTGAGCCAGAGTGAGATCCTGCCTCAAAAAAACAAAAAAAAACCCCAAAAACATAGTGTGGTAGGGTACACTGATCACTGATGCTCAGCCTGATCACCAGGTGAGAACTGGGGAGTTTGGGGGTGATGACGCTGTTGTGGTTTCTTCAGGGTACTGAAGGTGCCATGAAACTGGACATATGTGGAAATCTGTACAACCCTCATGTCTGTTATCCCATCTACTTGGGAGGTAGAGGCAGGAGGATAAAAGTTCAAGGCCAACTTGGGCAATTGATTGAGATCATGCATCAAAATAAAAAGGAGCATGCCTTTAATCTCAGCACTTGGGAGGCAGAGGTAGGAGGATCACCATGAGTTCAAGGCCACCCTGAGATTACAGAGTGAATTCCAGGTCAGCCCAAGCTAGAGTGAGACCCTATCTTGAAAAAAAAAAAAAGGAGCTAGGCAAGGTGGCACATGGCTTTCACTCAGCACTTGGGAGCCAGAGGTAGGAGGATTGTTGTGAGTTCAAGACCAGCCTAAGACTACATAGTGGGCTGGAGAGATGGCTTAGTGGTTAAGCGCTTGCCTGTGAAGCCTAAGGACCCCAGTTCGAGGCTCGATTTCCCAGGACCCACGTTAGCCAGATGCACAAGGGGGCACATGCATCTGGAGTTCGTTTGCAGTGGCTGGAAGCCCTGGCACGCCCATTCCTTTCTCTCTCTCTGCCTCTTTCTCTCTCTCTGTGTTGCTCTCAAATAAATAAATAAACCAAAAAACAAACAAACAAACAAAGACTACATAGTGAGTTCCAGGTTAGTCTGGGCTAGAGTGAGATCCTACCTCTGCAAAAAACAAAAAGGGGCTGGACATGGTGGTGCACACCTTTAATCTCAACACTTGGGAGGCAGAGGTAGGAGGATGGCTGTGAGTTCAAGGTATCCTGAGACTACATAGTGAATTCCAGGCTAACTTGGGCTAGAGTAAAACCATACCTCAAACAAACAAACAAACAAAAAACTGGGCATGAGATGTACAAGGGGGCGCACGCGTCTGGAGTTCGTTTGCAGAGGCTGGAAGCGCCCATTCTCTCTCTCTCCCTCTATCTGTCTTTCTCTCTGTGTCTGTCACTCTCAAATAAATAAATAAAATTAAAAAAAAAAAAAGCTGGGCATGGTGACACACACCTTTAACCCCAGGACTTGGGAGGCAGAGGTAGGAGGATCTAAATGAGTTCAAGGCTACCCTGAGACTACACAGTGAATTCAAGATCAGCCTGAGCTAGAGTGTGACTCTAACTTGAAAAACCAAAAAAAAAAAAAAAAAAAAAAAAAAAAAAAAAAAAAAAAAAAAGAAAGGAAGGAAGGAAAGAGGAAGGGGAAAAATAAACAAAAAGGAGATGGAGAGATGGATCAGTGGTTAAGGCACTTGCTTGCAAAGCTGGATGGCCCAGGTTCAATCTTCCAGTTCTGATGTAAAGCCAGATACACAAAGTGGTACATGCATCTGGAGTTTGTTTGCCATGGCTGGAGACTCTGGTGCACCCATTCTCTCTATCTCTAATAAAAATAAAAGTGTATTAACTTGGCTCCTTGTGAGGGTTTGCCTTGTGGCTTGCAAATGGTAGCCTCCTGTGACCTCATACGGCCTTATGCTACTGTGCAATAGTTGAAAATGTTCTGTTTTTTATTCATCTTCTTTTATTTTTTTCAGGTTAAAAAAAATAATAATGGCAGAAGAAGCTGGCTCCCATTTATGAACCCAAACAGAGAGAGACCAGCAGCCAGCGACACCAAAAAGCAGCGAGCGCACAAAACCCGGAGCAAGCCGGACCCCACGGAGCTCAAATCTCTCCGCATACTTTTGGGCTGGAATTCAGGTCTTCCCCCAGTAACACCTCCTCCAGCCCGGCAACTGGAGACCCCAGTTACAAGCTTTAATAAAGCACCTGAGCCTAAGGGGGCACACATTCAAACTACCATAAGGACCTGCCCTCCTCCAAATGCCTTCCCACTGGGACTTGGGAGACAAAAACATTCAGTCCATAACAGAGTGTGTGCAGGGGCTGCCATTGTCCCTGGGCAGGCAGAACCCAGGCTTTAACTTCTTTTCCCTTACTTCTTTGGGCACAGGACACAACTGTGTGTTTTTGCCCCTGAGCACCTGTGGTGCACAAAGAAGGCCATGGATAATCAACTCCACACCAACTGGGCACGCTTGCCTCTGGTTTCTTCCTCACAAACCCACTTGTGAGGCTTGAAAGAGAGTCCTTCCTCCACTAACTTCAACCCCAGAGAGGCTCCTAGAATATTCTCCCCAGGAGCCAATCTCTTTTTAGTCTTTAAAAAAATTTTTTTGTTTATTTTTATTTATTTATTTGAGAGGGACAGACAGAGAGAAAAAGAGGTAGAGAGAGAGAGAGAGAATGGGCACACTAGGGCCTCCAGACACTGCAAATGAACTCCAGATGCATGCATCACCTTGTGCATCTGGCTTACATGGGTCCTGGGGAATCAAGCTTCAAACTGGGGTCCTTAGGCTTCACAGGCAAGTGCTTAACTGTTAAGCCATCTCTCCAGCACCCCCCCCCCATTTTTGAGTCAGATCCTCACACTGTAGTCCAGGCTGACTTCCAACTCACAATCTTCCTGTCTCGACTTCAAGAGTTCTGGGATTACAGGCATGGGGCACCGTGCCCAGCTCAGTGGTGAATATATATGTCACCTTGTGTATTTGGCTTATGTGGGATCTGGAGAGTTGAACATGAGTCCTTAGGCTTTACAGGCAAGCACCTTAACCACTAAGCCATCTCTCCAGCCCTTTTTTATTTTATTTTATTTTATTTTGGTTTTTCGAGGTAGGGTCTAGCTCTAGCTCAGGCTGACCTGAAATTCATACGTAATTTCAGGGTGGCCTCAAACTCACATCTATCCCCCTACCTCTCCCTCCCAAATGCCAGGATTAAAGGTGTGTGCCACCATGCCCAGCCTAATTTTTTTCTTACATCAGTTTTACTACACAGGGAAAAAGAGCTATTTCTGTCTATATTGGTCAATCAGTAAAAGGTCTCAATTCAGGCCCACCCTGTGGTCACTTTATCTTTATCACATCTAAAAAAATTCTTGTATCTAACTAGTATCAGTGATTATATTTAATAGTAGCACTGGCAAGCTGATTGTGGTGGTTTGATTCAGGTGTCCCCCATAAACTTAGGTGTTCTGAATGCTATGTTCCCAGCTGATGGAGATTTGGGAATTAACAACTTCTGGAGGGAGTGTATTGTTGGGGGCAGGCTTATGGGTGTTATAGCCAGTTTCCTCATGCCAGTGTTTGGCACACCCTCCTGTTGCTGTGGTCCACCTTCTGTTGGCCAGGGGGTGATGTCCACCCTCTGCTCATGCCATCGTTTTCCCTTGCCATAGTGGATCTTCCTCTTGAGCCTGTAAGCCAAAATAAATCTCTTTTGCCCAGAAGCTGCTCTTGGTTGCGTGATTTCTACCAGCAATGCAAACCGGTCTGTGACACTGGTCATGGCGGCTCACATCTATAATCACAATGTTCAGGACATGCAGATAGGAGCATGCCTTTCCACTGGGACAGGTCTGGAGAGATGGCTTAGTGGTTAAGGGCCTTGCCTGTGAAGCCTAAGAACTCCTGTTTGAATCTCCAGATTTCATATAAGCCAGACGCAGTGATGCAAGCATGCAATGTCACACATGCACACAGTGGGCGCATGCGTCTGGAGTTCATTCCCAGCAGCTGAAGGCCTTCCAATTCTCTCTCCTTCTCTGCCTTTTCCTCACTCTCTCTCGAAATAATATTTTTTTTAAAGAGTGCAAGGCTAGGGCTTAGAGGTTAAGGTCTTTGCCAGCAAAGCCACCAAAGGACCCAGGTTTGATTCCCCAGTACTTACAAAAAGCCAGATGCACAAGGTGATGCATGTGTCTGGAGTTCATTTACAGAGGCTGGAGACCCTGGAACGTTCATTCTCTCTCCCTGTATCAAATAAATAAATAAATAAATAAATAAATAAATAAATAAATAAATAATTTTTTTAAAGGCATGCAAGTCTATATAGCAACATAATGAATTTAAGGCAACCTGGACTACATGAGACCGTATCTCAAAAAGAACATCATGGCTGGAGAGATGGCTTAGTGGTTAAGGCACTTGCCTGAGAAGCCTAAAGACCCATGTTCAACTTTCCAGGTCCCACGTAAGCCAGACGCACAAGGTGATGCCAGGGGTCAAGGTAGCACATGCATGCAAGGTGGTACACAGATCTGGAGTTTGATTGCAGTGGTTAGAGGCCCTGGAACACCAATTTTCTCATTTTCTTTCATTAAAAAATTACATAACAAAATGAAACAAGACTAGGGAGATGACTCAGCAGATAAAACTGTTGCCATGAAACGTGAAGACTAGAGAGACTGGAGTCTGGACGCCTAGCACCCACGTAGTGGAAGCACAGTGGCCCACTTGTCAGCCCAGTGCTCCCAGAGGCAGCGAGTGGGGACCCCAGAGGCAAGCTGCCTAGTGAGATTATCTGAATCTGGGAGCTCCAGGTTTAAGTGAGAGATCTTGCCTTAATAAGGTGCTATAGATCAAGGAAGACACTCGGCATCAAATCTGGCCTCCACCCACACCTGTACACACATATGCATATACACACCCATGTGTGAACACACACACATGCACACATACCACATACACATGAAAACATAAATAAAAAGGGAGAACCAGAAACAAATATAATAATAATGATGGTGGTGGTGGGGATGATGGGGATGATGATGGTGGTGGTGATGGATATGTGGTGAAGAAAATGGTGGTGACGGTGATGGTGGTGATGGCATTGGCCACTTTTATTTCCCTAGTGAGTGAAGAACCTTAGGCCCAGAAGGGGCAAGAAATCTGCCTGAGGTCACATAGCAGAACCAAGATTAAACTTTAATCTGCCTGACACCCAAGCCTGTCCTCATCATAGTGAATTGTTCTTACCTGTCGGTTGCAAGCAGGTAGAGGTGGCTCTGGGCCCTGAACTTTGGTTGGATGAAGATCTAGGCAGATCCAGGGACCTTCAGAGGAGGGTGGGAGCCAGGGAAAGAGAGAGGCCAAGGAGAGTACAGACTTGGGCAAAAGAAGGCATGGGGCAGGAAGGCTGGAGGAGCCCAGAGCTCTGAGCTGAGGAGCAGGCTTGAGGCACAGGGCAAACAATTGTGCCTGGGCTGGATTAGAATCAGAGTGACCAGCAATCAGGGTGTTCATCACAGGTGTGCCCCCTGGCAACCACAGGGAGGCCTGCATGCCCAGGGCTTGGCCCTCAGTGGCATTGATCATCATGATTGTCATTGTTTGCTCAGCAGTCCCTAAATGCCACGGCCGCAGGGAGGTCTTTGTGAGGTACATAACCTGAGGTCAAGAACACGAGGAAGGTCCTGTTAGCATTCTACTCTGCAGAAGCAGAAACTGAGGCAGGGAGACGGCAAGCCGCACACCTTTTGCTACGCAGCTAATTGGCTGTGAGGCTGGATGTGAGCCCTGGCCTTTCTGTCACCCTGGTGTGGTGCTGTATGTCATATAGGATGGTTGTCAGGTCAGCCAATGCTTAGCCATAAAAACAACCTCAGGTGAGACAGCTCCAGTGGGTGTGGTGGTGCATGCCTGTCATCTCAGGAAACTGAGGCAGAAGGATTAAGAGTTCAAGTCCAGCCTGGGCTACAGAGTAAGACCCTGTCTCACAAAACCCAAACAACGCCTTCTAAATACTTACATTTATGACAGGTGCTACCATACCCAATCCCAGCACTCAGGAGGCAGAGGTGGGAGGATCGCTGTGAGTTCAAGGCCAGCCTGAGACTACACAGTGAATTCCAGTTCGGCCAGGGCCACAGCGAGACCCTACCTCACCCCCCCCCCCCAAATTGATATTTATGCCCATACATCACTGGTACTCTTAGCTTTGGTCAAAGAAGATTCTTTTTACAGTGGATGGCAATTACTGAGGAGACTCAAAAGTTAAAATGCTGAGAAAAAGTGACTGTTGAATGTTCAGTGCTAAATTGAATATCTCCTAGGCCCAGGGGACACTGTGGAGAGGGGGCGGGAGGCATGTGGGAGCCAGGGCATACAGAGGAGAGCCATGGAACTGCCCTCTAGACATGACTGAGCTGTTGCTCTCATGGCCTCACAGGGGCTGAGGGCACCTGCTTAAGGTCTGCACAAGATGGGGCCAGGCACCATCCCTTCTGGATGGCACAGGGGCTCATGAAGCCCCACCTCTTCCTGAGGAATGATTGGCAGTTAGTGGTTGCTGGGGGAAGGAGAGTCATTTTCTCCAGAGCTGAGGTCACTGGTGGATTCTAGACAGATGCTGTACTGCTGAGCCACACCCACAGCCCAGGAATAATCAGACAGGTTCTCTATGACATAGGCATTCCTTCATGAGGGTTCCTTCATGAGCTCCTGGCTTCCTTTTGTTAGGGTTTGACATAAGTGAGTCCATTTTTTTTCAAGTATTTTTTGTGTGTATGAGTTCATATGCATGTGAGTACATAAGTGTGTGGAAACCAGAGGGCAGCCTCTGGTGGTGTTTCTCAGGTGCTGTCCATCTTTTTTGAGACAGGGTTTCTCATTGCCTCGGAGCACACCAATTAGGCTAAATTGAATGGCTAGCAAGTCCCAGGGATCTGCCTCCACCTTCCCAGGCTGGATTATAAGTGAACCACCATGCCTGGCATTTTACATGGGTGCTAGGAATTGAATTCAAGTCCCAGTACTGGTTTTGTTTTCCTTTTGCTTTTTTCAAGGCAAGATTTCATGTTAGCCCAGACTGACCTGGAACTCACCCTGTAGCCCCAAACTGGCCTTGAACTTACAGCGATCCTCCTACCTCAGCCTCCCAAGTGCTTACACTAAAGACGTGTACCACTGATTTTGTTTTTCTTTTTTCTTCTTCTTTTTTTTTTTTTTTTTTTTTTGGTTTTTCGAGGTAGGGTCTCACTCTGGCTCAGGCTGACCTGGAATTCTCTATGTAGTCTCAGGGTGGCCTTGAACTCTCGGAGATCCTCCTACCTCTGCCTCCCGAGTGCTGGGATTAAAGGTGTGCGCCACCATGCCCAGCTTGATTTTGTTTTTCTGAGACAAAGTCTCTCTCTGTAACCTGGGCTGGCTTCAAACTGGTAGTGATCCTCCTGCCTTAACCTCCAAAGTGCTGAGATAGCAAGCATGAGTCAGTGACTCCACTTTATTTTATTTTATTTTTTGAGGTAGGGTCTCACTCTAGCCCAGGCTGTTCTAGAACTCACTTTGTAGTTCCAGGCTGGCCTTCAGCTCACAGTGGTCCTACCACTGCCTCCTGAGTGCTGGGATTAAAGGCGTGCGCCACCACACTCAGCTCTATTTTTATTTTGAGACAGAGTAGCCCAAGCAAGAGTCTTTAACCACTGAGTCAGCTCCTTGGCCCAAACTCAGGGCTTTTTTCCCTCTTTCTTTCTTTCTTCCTTCCTTCCTTCCTTCCTTCCTTCCTTCCTTCCTTCCTTCCTTCCTTCCTTCCTTTCTTTCTTTCTTTCTTTCCTTCTCTCTCTCTTTCTTTCTCTCTTCCTTTCTTTCTTTTTCTTTTTTTTTTTGAGGTAGAGTCTCATTCTAGCCCAGGCTGACCTGGAATTCACTATGTAGTCTCAGGGTGGCCTCAAATTTACGGTCATCCTCCTACCTCTGCCTCTCTAGTGCTGAGATTAAGGATTAAAGGCATGTGCCACCACACCCGGCTGCACTCAGGGCTTTGTGCATGGTAGGCAAGTGCTCTACCAGCTGAGCTACAGCCTCCATCTGACCCCATCTTTATACTAGCAGTGGTGCCCGTGGATCAGCCCGGATGTGGGGGGAGGATTCCAGGTTGTTTCGGCAGCTGGCATGGTACTAAGGGCTCCGACCCTTCCCACATCTCTTCAAGAGAACCACAGCAAACAATCCAAATGACACAGGGCCATGGAAAATTCCTGTGCTGGGCGGAATGGTTCTCCTTGACCCCTGAGGATGTGGCCAAGTTTTAGGTCAGAACTCGGTTTTATGTTTATTTTCTCAGATGAGCTCTCACTTGTTTGGTCTAAGATGTCATCCTGATTCCTGTCACCCTCCCTGCTAGGCTCAGCAGGTGCACTTAGCTGAGAGGGCAAAGAGACCTTCCCAAGCATGCCTGGGGCAGGGGAGATGACTCAGTCCCTAAAAGGCTTACCTCACAAGCATGAAGGCTTGAGGTGGATTCAAGCGTGCTGGCTTGAATCTTGAACCGGGGTTCCCCCCCACCCACCGCAAACTCATGGGTTTTGAATGCTTGGTTCCCTGCTGATAGCAATTTGGGAGGTGAAGTCTTGCTGGAGGAGGTATGTCACTGGGAGTGGACTTTGAGTTTATTAGCCGCAGGCTTGCCTGTGTTCGTCCAGCTCACTCTTCTGCTCTGTGGTCCACGTGCTATGGAAGAGGTGATGTCTCGCCTCTGCTCTACCATTTCCCCCTGCCATCATAAAGCTTCCTATAGAGACTGTAAATCAGAATAAATCCTCTCCTCCCATCAGCCACTTCTGGTCAGTTGTTTTGTCCCAGAAATGAGAAAGTAACTCCAACACCTAGTGTCCACCTAAAATGCTGACTGTGGCAGGTTGCCTGCAATCCCAGTGCTGGAGCAGAGACGGGAGGATTCTGGGGCTCTTTGGTCAGCCAGTTTAGCCTAATTGGTGAACTCAGCTTCTTTATCGTTAAATGGGAATAATGATAGTAATGATGGTACCCCCCTTTTTTTGCTTGTTTTGAGACAGGGTCTCATGTAGCCCAGGCTGGCTTCAAATTCCCTATCTCGTCAAGGATGACCTTGGACTTCTGATCCTCCTGCCTCCACCTCTCAAGTGCTGGTATGATAGGCATGTACCATCACACCTGGCTCATGGTGCCCATTTGAGAGTAAATAAACTGACACATAAGAATGGACTTAGGACAGTGTCTGATGCACAATTTGAGCTCTTAATTCCTGTAAGCCAGTTTTTGCTCACTGTGACAAAACACCTGAGACAATCCACTTAAAAAGAGAAACGGGAGCTGGGCATGGTGGTGCACACCTTTAATCCCAGCACTTGGGAAGCAGAGGCCGGAGGATCTTAGAGTTCAAGGCCACCCTGAGACTACATAGTGAATTGGAGGGCAGGCTGAGCAAGAGTAAGACCCTACCTTGAAAAACAAAACAAAACAAAAAGAGAAATGAAGGTGGGGAGAATGAAAATAAAAGAGAGAGAGATGTGGAAGCTGGGTATAGTGGCACATACCTTTAATCCCAGCACTCAGGAGGCAGAGGTAGGAGGTTAGTTTGCTGTGAGTTTGAGGCCAGCCTGGGGCTAAAAGTGAGTTCCAAGTCAGCCTGGGCTAGAGTGAGACCATACTTTGAGAGAGAGAGAGAGAGAGAGAGAGAGATATTAATTCTAGTTCATGGTTTCAGAAGTTTCCATCCAGGCAGTCCTGCTGCTCTTGGGCCTGTGAGGAGGCGGAGGATCATGGTGCCACCCAGCTGTTCACGTCAAGGTAGCCAGGAAGCAAAGAAAGAGACCAGAAGGGGCGAGGTTCCAATATCCCAATGACCTAGCCTCCTCCCACTAGGCTCTACCTCTTAAAGATTTAACCACCTGCAAGCAGGACCACAGGCTGTGGATTGAACTTGGTTGTTTGCTTATTGGTTTGTTTTTGAGGTTGGGTCTCGCTCTGGCCCAGGCTGACCTGGAATTCACTCTGTACTCTCAGGCTGCCCTCAAGCTCACAGCCATCCTCCTGAAGGAGAAATAGAAGAAAGCTAGGTTTTTTTTTGTTGTTGTTGTTGTTTTTTTTAAGACAGTTAGGAACAGAATGCTAAGTGAACCAGGAGATGCCAACCCTCCTTGGTATGAAAGATACTCTGATGGAGACTCAGCCACAATAGCTGCAGCACCCCTTGCTGACCACAGCAGGTGCTAAGGCCTTCCCTCCCCAGGTGGGCTGGCCCACAGCCTGTCCCTGCAAATCTACAAACCAGTCAGCTCTTTCCCTTTGCATACCTGAATATGACAAAGGAATACATTTCAGTCAACTATAAAGGCTGTTCCCAACCTTTCTTGGCTCTCTCTGCATCCATCCCCTTGCTGGGCTCCGGGGCTCTCTGCTCCGACACACCCAGCCTGGCTGGGGGGGGGGCGCAGAGAGCAGAGAGTTGTTTCTTGGCTTAGGTAATTTTCTGCTTGCCTCTGCTTTATACTTCGGGGTAACTTCTCACTTTAATTACACGATTTTCCTCTGATCTCTGAGTCTACCACCTATTTTCCTTACACTCTAGATCTACCACATGTGTGCTTCTCTAACTGGGCCTGTTAGCTGTGTAATTTCTCTAAACTTGGGGTAACCATGGATACAACTGTCTTTACTACTCATTTCTCGTCCGAATTTCTTTTTTCTTTTTTTTTTTTTGAGGTAGGGTTTCGCTCTAGTCCAGGCTGACCTGGAATTCACTATGTAATCTCAGGGTGGCCTAGAACTCATGGCAATCCTCCTATCTCTGCCTCCCAAATGCTGGGATTAAAGGTGTGTGCCACCACGCCCGGCTCGCCTGAATTTCTTGGTCTCTGCTTTGATATTTTCTGCTATTCTTTTTTTTTTGTTTTGTTTTGTTTTTTCGAGGTAGGGTCTCACTCTAGCCCAGGCTGACCTGGAATTAACTCTGTAGTCTCAGGGTGGCCTCGAACTCACGACGATCCTCCTACCTCTGTCTCCCGAGGGCTGGGATTAATTAAAGGCCTGCGCCACCACGCCCGGCTTGCTATTCTTTCTTAAACCTCTGTCTGCCCTCTTAACTTCCTTCCATGGGGAAGCACAAGGCGATGCTATGTGTGCTCCTTCTAACCCTCCCCAACAAGCTCCTAGTTCTGCCTCCCATGTGCTTGTCATCCCCTCCAGTCTCCCCAAAACCGTTTCTCTTAAATGAGCCTCATGAAGTATACTGCGCCCTCCACCAGAGGGCGTGCCTCCTGCTACCCACGTGCTTGCGACTGCTGAAGCCTTCTTCCTAGATCCCAGTTGCTTTAAAAAAACCCCACAATTTATGATTTCTCCCCAAATAAACTTAATAATTCACAATTTATCCTTAAGTCCATTTTTATCAACTCTTTGTTAAAAATAGGACAGGAGGGGGCTGGAGAGATGGCTTAGCCAGCAAAGCCAAAGGACTTAGTTTCGATTCCCCAGTACCCACATAAGCCACATGCACAAGGTGGCACATGCATCTGCAGTTTGTTTGCAGTGACTTGAGGCCTTGGTATGTCCATTCTCTTTCTCTCCCTTTGTATCTCTATCTGATTCTTTCTCTACCTCAGATAATTTTTAAAAAATGAATAAATATTTTTTTTTAAAAATAGGACAGAGCCGGGTGTGGTGGCGCACGCCTTTAATCCCAGCACTTGGGAGGCAGAGGTAGGAGGATTGCCGTGAGTTTGAGGCCACCCTGAGACTCCATAGGGAATTCCAGGTCAGCCTGGGCTAGAGTGAGACCCTACCTCAAAAAACAAAACAAAAAAACAAAAAAAAAATGGACAGGACCCAGAATTTTGTTTCATAAATCTGGGGGACACCTCCTGAACTCCAAAATCCTGCATTACTCCAACCTCTGTCTCCCAAATGCTGGGATTAAACATGCATTCCACCTATGCCTGGCTTTAGTATTACCACTTTTGTTTGTTTGTTTTCTTGAGGTAGGGTCTCACTCTGGCCCAGGCTAATCTGGAATTCACTATGTAGTCTCAGGGTGGCCTTGAACTCACAATGATCCTCCAACCTCTGCCTCACGAGTGCTGGGGTTAAAGGCGTGCGCCACCACGCCAGGTCATATTAACTTTTTTAAAAATATATTTCGTGTATTTATTTATTTATTATTTATTTATTTACTTGAGAGAGAGAGAAAGAGGCAGATATAGAGAGATGATGGGTGTGCCAGGGCCTCCAGCCACTGCAAACAGACTCCAGACACATGCACCACCTTGTGCATCTGGTTTAGGTGGATACTGGGGAATCTAATCTGCATCCTTAGATTTTGCCGGCAACTGTTAAGACATCTTTCCAGCCTGTTAAAAAATATTTTCTATTGCTGGTGTGGTGGTGCAAGCCTTGAATCACAGCACTCAGGAGGCAGAAGTAGGAGGATAGCAGTGAGTTCAAGGCCACCCTGAGACTGCATAGTGAATTCCAGTTCAGCCTGGGCTACAGTGAGACCTTACTTTGAAAAACTAGAATCTAAAAACGTATTTATTTGCAAGAGGAGAGAGAAAGAGGAGGGAGAGAGAGAGAGAGAGAGAATGAGTATGGGCACACCAGGCCTCTTGCCGCTGCAAAGGAACTCTGGATGTAGGTACCACTTTGTGTGTCTTGGTTTATGTTTGCACTAGGGAACTGAACCGAAGCCATCAGGCTTTGAAAGCAAGTTCCTTTAAACACTGAGCTTTATTTTATTTTATTGACAATTTTCATAATTATAAACAATATCCCATGGTAATTCCCTCCCTTCCCCCACTTTCCCCTTTGAAACTCCACTCCCCATCATATCCCCTCCCCCTCTCAATCAGTCTCTCTCTCTCTTTTTTTTTTTAATTTTTTATTTATTTATTTGAGAGCAACAGACACAGAGAGAAAGACAGATAGAGGGAGAGAGAGAGAATGGGCGCACCAGGGATTCCAGCCTCTGCAAACAAACTCCAGACACGTGCACCCCCTTGTGCATCTGGCTAACGTGGAACCTGGGGAACCGAGCCTTGAACCGGGGTCCTTAGGCTTCATAGGCAAGCGCTTAACCGCTAAGCCATCTCTCCAGCCCTCTCTCTCTTTTTTTGTTGTTTTTTTGTGGTATTGTCTTGCTCTAGCACAGGCTGACCTGGAATTCACTCCATATTCTCAGGCTGACCTCAAATTCACTAGGATCCCCTTACTTCTGCCTGCTGGGTGCGCCATCACACCTGGCCAGTCTCTCTTTAATTTTGATGTCACGATCTTTTACTGCTATTATGATGGTCTCTTGTAGGTCGTGTCAGGCACTGTGAGGTCATGGATATCCAGGACTTTTTACGTCTGGAAGGAGCATGTTGTAAGGAGCTCTATCCTTCCATTGGCTCTTACATTCTTTCTGCCACCTCTTCTGCAATGGACCTTGAGCCTTAGAAGGTCTAATAGAGATATTTCAGGGCTGAGCACTCTGTCACTTCTTCTCAGTACCAAGCTGCCTTCTGGGTCATCCTAAGGTCAATACCATGTGAAAAGAGAAGCTTCTTTAGCCAAAAGTGAGAGTAGCATTAATATATGAGTGTAAACATTAAAAGAAGTGCTTTCCAGGCACTTTGGTGAGCATAGTATATACATTTATCCAGACAGCAGTATGTTATACTCCTAGGGCTCATGACTACCCCTGTTGTAGGTTTTCAGTATCAGGCATGTATTCCCTCCTATGGATCAGGCCTCCAGTCCAATTAGAGAGTAGTTTCCCCCATAACAAACATGCCACTATTCCACCAGTTGGCTCATTTGGCCTGGCTGTCCAATTTTTGGGCTTGCAGTGTCCACTGTTGAGTATCTCCACTGGTGATTTCTCTCTCTCCCATTGAACGGGGCATGCAGCGTGGCTTTTTCCAGCTTTCTGTCAGCTGGTCTACATGGAGGAGGTTATCAGCTCAGTTCCAGCAGGATTTCTCAATGATTTTGCAGCCAGAGTATGTGAAGTCTTCAGTAGTAGGGTCTTACCATCTATTCCTGGTGGGACACCAAGAGCCTCAGCAATGGCCTGTAATGTTTTGGGGGCATCAGGGACTTCCCTGGTCAACAACTCACTGGAAGGTATCCCATCTGTGGTGGTTTGATTCAGGTGTCCCCCATAAACTTAGGTGTTCTGAATGCTAGGTTCCCAGCTGATGGATATTTGGGAATTAATGCCTCCTGGAGGGAGTGTATTGTTGGGGGCGGGCTTATGGGTATTAAAGCCAGTTTCCCCTTGCCAGTGTTTGGCACACCCTCCTGTTGCTGTGTCCCACCTTATGTTGGCCAGGGGGTGATGTCCACCCTCTGCTCATGCCATTGTTTTTCCCCTGCCATCGTGGAGCTTCCCCTCGAGCCTTTAAGCCAAAATAAATCTCTTTTTCCCAGAAGCTGCTCTTGGTTGGGTGATTTCTAACAGCAATGCGCACCGGACTGCAACACCATCCTTGGCACTGAAAATTTTCTAGTAAAAATCTATGTCTCCTGTGTGTTCCATTGTTCAAAACAGTAGGTTTCCATATGACTTATTCATACCCTCTTAGATTTTGATTAGCCCTCCCCCGACCTATCCTGTACTCAATCTCTTCCCCTGACCTCACTTAGGCCTTTCCACCCCCATTAATCTGTTCTTCTACTTACATATATGCAATACGACCCTATTAAGTCCCCCCTCCCTCCCTTTCTATTCCCATTATATCCTCTTTCTAGCTTACTGGCCTCTGTTACTGAGTTTTATTCCAAATCACAGAGAAATCCAATCAGAGAATTACATATGAGAGAGAAAATGTGGCACTTGGCTTTCTGGGCCTGGGTCACCTCACTTAGTATAATCCTTTCCAGATCCACCCATTTTCCTGCAAATTTCATAATTTCATTTTTCTTTACCTCTGAATAGAACTCCATTGTATAAATGTGCCACATCTTCATTATCCACTCATCAGTTGAGGGACATCTAGGCTGGTTCCATTTCCCAGCTATTATAAATTGAGCAGCAATAAACATGGTTGAGCACGTACTTCTAAGGAAATGAGATGAGTCCTTAGGATATATGTCTAGGAGTGCTATAGCTGGGTCATATGGTAGATCAATCTTTAGCTGTCTTAGGAACCTCCACACTGATTTCCACAATGGCTGGACCAGATTGCATTCCACCAATAGTGTAAAAGGGTTCCTCTTTTTCTGCATCCTCATCAGCATTTATGGCCATTTTTTTTCATAATGGTAGCCATTCTGACAGGAGTGGTATGGAATCTCAGTGTAGTTTTAATTTGCGTTTCCCTGAAGGTTAGGGATGAAGAACATTTTTTTAGATGTTTATATGCCATCTGTATTTCTTTTTTTCTTTTTTTTTTTTCTTTTTTTTTTTTTTGAGGTAGGGTTTCCCTCTAGGTCAGGCTGACCTGGAATTCACTATGTAGTCTCAGGGTGGTCTTGAACTCATGGCGATACTCCTACCTCTGTGTCCCAAGTGCTGTGATTAAAAGCATGCACCACCACACCTGGCTGTATTTCTTCTCTTAAAAACTCTCTATTTGGTTCCATAGCCCATTTTTTAATTGGGTTGTTCGCTTTCTTATTTAATTTTTTGAGTTCTTTATATATTATAGATATTAATCCTCTATCAGATAGTAAAGATTTTCTCCCATTCTGTAGGTTGCCTCTTTGTTCTATTCAGTGTCTTTTTGCTTTGTAATTTCATGAGGTCCCAGCAGTTGATCCATGGTTTTATTTCCTGAGCAACTGGGGTTATATTCAGAAAGTCTTTGCCAAGACCAATATGTTGACGGGTTTCCCCCACTTTTCCTCTAGCAATTTCAGAGCTTCAGGTCTGATATTAAGGTCTTTGATCCATTTCAACTTAATTCTTGTGCAGGGAGAGAGATAAGGATCTATATTCATCATTATACAGATACATACCCAGTTTTCCCAGGACCATTTGTTGAAGAGGCTGTCTTTTCTCCAGTGAGTATTTTTGGCATTTTTGTTGAAAATCAGGTTTGTAGCTACCCGGACTTACATCTGGGTCCTCTATCCTGTTCCATTGATCTACATGTCTGCTTTTGTGCCAGTACCATGCTGTTTTTGTTACTATGGCTCTGTAGTATAGGTTAAAATCAGGTATGGTGATACCACCATCCTTATTTTTGTTGCTCAGTATTGTTTTAGATATTGAAGATTTTTTTGTTCTTCCAAATGAATTTTTGGATTTTTTTTTCTATTTTCATGAAGAATGCCATTGAAATTTTGATGGGAATTGCATTAAATGCATTCATTGATGTTGGTAAGATTGACATTTTCACAATATTGATTCTTCCAATCCAAAAACAAAGGATGTCTTTCTATTTCTTATTGTGTTGTGCAATTTCTGTCTTGAGTGTTTTAAAGTTTTAAGTGTTTCAAGTTTCAAGATCCTTCACTTGCTTGGTTAGGTTTATTCTGAGGTACTTTACTTTTTTGATGCATTTGTGAATGGGAGTGATTCTCTGATTTCATCCTCTGTGTTTGTAGTTAGCATATAGGAAGGCTACTGATTTCTGTGTGTTTATTTTGTATCCTGCTACACTGCTATATCAATTCTAATAGTTTGCTGGTAGTCTTTAGGGTCCCTTATGCATAGAATCATATCTGCAAATAATGATAATTTGATCTCTTCCTTTCCAAAAAAAAAAGTGGGGACTGGAGTGATGGTTTAGTGATTAAGGCATTTGCCAGCAAAGCAAAAGGACCCAGGTTCGATTCCCCACTACCCGTATGAACCAGATGCACAAGGTGGTGCTTGCATCTGGAGTTTGTTTTCAGTGGCTGGAGGCTCTGGTGCTCATTCTCTCTCTTTCCACTCTCTCTCTCTCAAATAAGTAAAAACAATATTTTTTTTTTAAGGGAAAGAAAAGGAAGGAAGTACATCGGGTGTGCTTGCTGCTCGTTTCTCCTGAGATGTCACTGCTTGTCCATGCCCCTCAGTGGAGAGCTGGGCTACTACAGAGTCTGTGGGTGCCAACAGTTGTTTCAGGGCTGAGGACATAGCTCAGGGCAGCTCTCACTCAGGGTGCACACCTAGCCCCCACCTCCCTAGTACAGCACACAAAAGGTGTATTGAAGATAATGTTGACTCCCACACCTTCTAGGCTGACCTGGAATTCACTACAGAGTCTCAGGGTGTACTCGAACTCACAGCCATCCTCCTACCTCTGCCTCCTGAGAGCTGGGGTTCAAGGCGTGCGCCACCAGGCACCTTCTCAGAGGTAGGACTGCTCAGAGGAGAGCTTTACTCCGAAGAAAGCAGCCGGGACAAGCGCCAGGTACTCTACGCTTTTATTCTGTGGGCGTAGCGCCGCCTAGCGTTTTTCAGGGGCGTTCTAGAACGATCTCTTAGCTACTAAATCAATCCAGCCCCAACTTTGCAGTTAAATTGTCCTTTCTTGTCAAAGCCTCGCGAGTTCCGCAGCTGTGCTATTTTAATCACTCAGTGTTGGTTGTAGGAGGGAAAAAACATCCTTCCGTCTGCCGCAGGCGGAAGGCACGTTTCTGCAGGGTTTCAGAGGCTGACATGAAGAGGGTGACTGGGCTTGGGGAGGTGGCTCAGTGGTTTGTAAAAGTGCTTGCTGGGCACGTTTGACCACCTGCGTTGGGGTCTCCGGCACCTCCACAAAGCTGGACGCCGTAGCGAGCGTCTACAATCCCAGGACTCCTACTGCTGGATGGGAGGAGGAGACAGGAGAATCTCAGCAAGAGGCCCTGCCTCAAAACAGGTGGAAGGGGCTGAGGAGATGGCTGTACTTGCCAGCAAAGCTAAAGGACCTAGCCTCAATTCCCCAGAATCCACAATCCGTGTAAGCCAGATGGACATGGTGGTGCATGCATCTGGAGTTCGCTTGTAGTGGCTAGAGGCCCTGGCGCACCCATTCTCTCTGTCTCTCCCAAAAAGTTAAAAAAAAAAAAAGTCATCAGGAGCTGGAGAGATGGCTCAGCAGTTAAGGCTCTTAACTGCAAAGCCTAAGGACCCAGGTTCAATTCCCCTGTACCCATGTAAAGCCAGATGCATGAAATGGTAGGACTTGGTGTCCCTGTGGTCTCCCCTGGGGGTCCTCACCATAACAAGAGTACATAGTGAATTCCAGGTCGGCCTGGGCTACAGAGTGAGACCCTACCTCAAAAAAACAAAAGCAAACAAACAAAAAGAATAATGTCAAAAAGAAAATTAAGCCATGTGTTGGCACAGGCCCTTAATCCCAGCACCGGGGAGGAAGAGGAGGATCACTGGAAGTGGTGATGCATGGCAGTAATTGGTAGGAAGGTCACTGTGAGTTTGAGGCTGGTCTGTGTTGGAGTAAGTTTCAGGTCAGCCATGGACAGAAAGAGAGAAAGAAAGGAGAGATAGAGAAAGGAAAGAAGGGAAGGATGGAGAAGAGAAAGAGGAAGGAAAGGAAGGAGGAAGTAAAGAAAGAGCTGGAGAGAAATGGCTCAGCAGTTAAGACACTTGCTTTCAAAGCCTGCGAGCCTGGATTTGATTATCCAGTACCCACATGAAGCCAGATGCACAAAGTGATGCATGAATCTGGAATTCATTTACAGCTTATAAATAAATAAATAAAAATAAAGGAAAGTGAAAAAAATAGCAGAAGGCTGGGCTAGAATAAGACCTCATGATAAAAAATGAAAAAAAAAAGAATGAAAAACAGAGCAGTGAAGGAGCAAGTAAGAGACACTATTTATTTATTTTTATTTTTTCCTTGTGTATGTGTTTGGTGTGCCTGTGTGTGGTGTGTATATGTTCAGATACCTGTGGAGGCCAGAAGTTGATGTTGGGTGTATTTCTCCATCTGATTATTTATTTTGAGGTAGGGTCTCACCCTAGCCCAGGCTGACCTGGAATTCACTATGTAGTCTTGTTACGGTGAGGACCCCAGGGAAGACCACATGGACACCAAGTCTTGGGAAAGGAATCTTCATTAGCCAGACGGTGACCACCTCCAGGACTCAGGAGCATGAGTGCGGTGGCCGGCTGTACCTCAGGCCTCCTTTTCTAGGAGAGATCCATACGACTGCACATCTCAGTTTTACCATGCAGAAGTTCAGTAATCACAGTCTGTCAAAACTGAGTAAATTTCTGTTGATTTTAGAAGAAACAGAAGCTTTTCCAGGACTCCCCCTTCCCTGCATTTTCCCTCTCCTGAAAGTGCAAGCAAGCAGCAGGTGATACAGAAGCTAAAGATTGCATTTAGCAACAGCGAGAAAGCTATTTTGTCTTGTGGTGATCCATTGTGTTAAAGCAGGCCAAGCATCAAGTTCAAGTGGAGGGGAGGCCGTATTCTAAGGTACCAGTTAAGCTGAACTTCTTGTATAAGTTCACAACAGGATGTCACTTATGTCCTTCTCCAGCTTAGGCTCTTGTCACAGTCTCAGGGTGGCCTTGAACTCACAATTCTCCTACCTTTACCTCCTGAATTCTGGGATTAAAGGCACGTGCCACAACGCCCAGCTCCACTTTTCTTTTTTCTTTCTTTCTTTCTTTTTTTTTTTTTTTTTTTTTGATTTTTCGAGGTAGGGTCTCACTCTAGCTCAGTCTGACCTGGAATTCACTATGTAGTCTCAGGTGGCCTCGAACTCATGGCGATCCTCCTACCTTGACCTTATTTTTGATGTGGGGTCTCACATTGAATGTGGAGCTCATCGCTTCAGCTAGACTAGCTAACCATTGAGTCAGGCCCTCCTGCCACTTCCTCCCCATGCAGGATGGTAGGCTTGCACCACCGTGCCTGCGTTTTTTGTTTTTTAAGTGCTGAGGATCCAAACCCAGGTCTCATGCTTGTGCAGCAAGCACTTTATTAACTCTTTAAAAATATTTATTTCCAGAGACTTCCGGTTAAGATGGCGGTGTAGGTACCATGCCAAAGCAGCCTAGGGGGGAAAAAGACCCAAAAAACCTCAGCAAAATACACACTTTTACTAAAAAGTGAGGTGTATAGGAAATTGAAACGGCAGCAGAGAAGTAGAAGAGATCCAGAGCATCCAGAGCCTGCACAGGCCGGCAAAAGCAGCCCCGGCAGCTCCGCCAACCGCCACGGCGACGGCGCACCAGAAAGCCGCCAGACTCGGCTCCAGCCGCAGGAAAAGCCAGGTGCGGGCGCTTCCCCTCACACCGCGCTCTCCGCAACTCAGGAAACGTGAAGGGAGAGCGGCAGTGAGCAACGGAGGAGCAGAACATGAGGTAGAAGAACGCGTGGAGCAGCGAGAGAACCAGAGCAGCTGCGGCTCCCTCCCCTCCCCCACCACCTGAGCCCAGCTCCTGTGAACAGAGCAGGGTCCCAGGACCCGGCCACACCAACTTGGGCTGATAGGGGGCGCAAACAGGAGCAGAGTCCCACAGCAACATTAGCGGCTCCAGCACAGGTAACAGCAGCCCCAGCAGTAGCAGATCCAGTAGTGGCAGCAGTGGCAGATCCAGCAGCAGCAGCTTCAGTGGCAGCAGCAGCAGTGGTGGACCCAGCAGCAGCAGCTTCAGCAGCAGTGGTGACAGACCCAGCAGCGGCACTTTTAGCAGCAGCGGCAACAGATCCAGCAGTGGCACCTTTAGCAGCAGCAGTTCCAGCAGTGGGTGTGCTGATCTGCAGGGCCACAGTTGCCAGGCTTGGTTTGCCCCACAGGAAAAGCCAGTGCCCAGCTCCAGAAATCAGAACAGCAGCCCGACGACCCAGGCAGCAATTTGACTGAGACCAAAAATCATCCAAGGTAACTGGGGTTGCACCAGGGAAGGGTCTCACTTGGTCACAAGCTGACTTGGATCCCTCAACAGACCAGAAATCTTAACCTCTTTGTTGATAGACGATCTGGTCGTTATAATAACTACTCTTGCATACATACTCGGGGCTGATTTTGATTGAATGTGTACAGTGTTTAGTTAAATTTTAGAATCTCCCTGTATTTTATTCCACTCAGCCTACTTGAGTACTCCCATAGCAGGGAAACTCAACCCCTAAGAACACCTTTGTAGATACTCTGAGAGTCTTAAGAGCCACACATAGCACCTTAAGCTCCTACCCTGAAAATATATAACATCAAATCAATTGATACAGCTAAGAATACCCAGCTGGCTAGAAAATCCAAGCATTAACTTAATCCAAGATGCAAAAAATATATACATTACAACACAAGAAACACTAAAAACCAAGACAATATAAATCCACCAAAAAGTATTAATGCATCAGAAATGACCTCCAGTGAGAACGTGTTAGAGGAAATGTCTGAGAAAGATTTCAAAAGAATGATTATAAATATGTTCAAAGAGTTCAAAGAACAAATCAAAGGAATCAAAGAAGAAATCAAAGAAGATGCAGGATACCAATTTAATGAAATAAAGAAGGCAATACAAGACATAAATAAGGAAATAGAAATAATAAAGAAAAACCAGGCAGAATTACTAGCAATGAAGAACACAGTTAATGAAATAAAAAACTCTGTAGAAAATCTCACCAGTAGAATGGATGAAGGAGAGGACAGAATATCTAAGCTAGAAGACCAGGTGGCAGGTCTAATACAGTCCAACAAAGAGAAAGACAAACTTATAGAAAAGTATGAGTGGGAATTTCAAGATATTCAAGACCCTATGAAAAGATCAAATATAAGAATTCAGGGCATAGTAGAAGGAGAAGAATTCCACTCCAAAGGCATAGTAGGCGTCTTCAACAAAATCATAGAAGAAAACTTCCCCCAAAGTGGGAAAGAGGTGCCAATGCAGATACAGGAAGCCTTTAGAACCCCAGCCAGACAAAACCTCAAAAGAACCTCTCCTCGCCATATTATAATCAAACTTCCAAACACACAAGCCAAAGAAAAAATATTGAAAGCAGTTAGAGAGAAAAATCAAGTTACCTACAAAGGCAAGCACATCAGGATTACAGCAGATTATTCAACACAAACATTAAAAGCCAGAAGGGCTTGGAGTGATATATTCCAAGCTCTGAAAGATAACAACTGTCAACCAAGGTTACTTTATCCTGCAAAGCTATCCATTCAAATAGACGGAGAAATAAGGACATTCTATGACAAAAGCAGGTTAAAGGAATATTTGAAGACAAAACTAGCCCTACAGAAAATACTTGATAGAATGCTCCATGCTGAAGAAAAGGAAAAGCACACATATAAGGAAACTAGAAAAAACAAGCAATACTCAAATACTAGTTAACACAAGAGAGCAAAAGTAGAACCAGAACCACACACAAAAAAATGGCAACATAAATACACACCTTTCAATAATATCTCTTAATATCAATAGCCTCAATGCCCCAACCAAAAGACATAGGTTTGCAGACTGGGTTAAAAAGCAGGATCCTGGGCTGGAGAGATGGCTTAGCGGTTAAGCGCTTGCCTGTGAAGCCTAAGGACCCCGGTTCGAGGCTTGGTTCTCCAGGTCCCACGTTAGCCAGATGCACAAGGGGGCACACGCGTCTGGAGTTCGTTTGCAGTGGCTGGAAGCCCTGGCGCGCCCACTCTCTCTCTCTCCCTCTATCTGTCTTTCTCTCTGTGTCTGTCACTCTCAAATAAATAAATTTTAAAAAAAAAATTAAAAAAAAAAAGCCGTGCTTCCTAACCATCGCGGCACTTCTTGTTTAAAAAAAAAAAAAAAAAAAAGCAGGATCCTATAATTTGTTGTCTCCAAGAAACTCACCTTTCTACAAAGGAGAGACATCTTAGGGTTAAAGGTTGGAAAACGGTGTTTCAAGCAAATGGGCCTAGAAAACAAGCAGGGGTTGCTATCTTAATATCTGACAAGGTAGACTTCAGTCCAACGTTAGTCAAGAAAGATACGGAAGGCCACTGTATTAAGGGCACACTCCAACAGGAGGACATTACAATCCTAAACATATATGCAACTAACATGGGGGCTCCCAAATTCATCAAACACTATTAGAACTAAGGTCACAGATAACACCAAACACAGTTGTAGTGGGTGACTTCAACACCCCACTCTCATCAATTGACAGATCACCCCAGGAAAAAATAAACAGAGAGGCATCTGAACTAAATGAGGTCATAGAAGGAATGGACCTAACAGATATATACAGGACATTTCATCCAAAAGCTGCAGAATATACATTCTTTTCAGCAGCACATGGAACATTCTCTAAAATAGACCATATATTAGGACACAAAGCAAATCTTAACAAATTCAGGAAAATTGAACTAATTTAATATTAATAATACTGAGCAACAAAAATAAGGCTGGTGGTATCACCATACCTGACTTTAACCGATACTACAGAGCCATAGTAACAAAAACAGCGTGTTACTAGCACAAAAACAGACATGTAGATCAGTGGAACAGAATAGAGGACCCAGATGTAAGTCTAGGTAGCTATAGCCACCTGATATTCGATAAAAATGCCAAAAATACTCATTGGAGAAAAGACAGCCTCTTCAGCAAATGGTGTTTGAAAACTGGATAAATATCTGCAGAAGGATGAAAATAGATTCTTCTCTCTCTCCATGCACAAGAATTAAGTCCAAATGGATTAAAGACCTTAACATTAGACCTGAAACTCTGAAACTGCTAGAGGAAAAAGTAGGGGAAACCCTTCAACATATTGGTCTTGGCAAAGACTTTCTGAATACAACCCCAACTGCTCAGGCAATAAAACCACAGAATAATCACTGGGACCTCATGAAATTACAAAGATTTTTGCACTGCAAAGGACACTGTGAATAAAGCAAAGAGGCAACCTACAGAATGGGAATATATCTTCACCAACTATATATCTGATAGAGGATTAATATCTAGGATATACAAAGAACTCAAAAAGTTAAATAATAAGGAATCAAACAAGCCAATCAAAAAATGGGCTATGGAGCTAAATAGAGCATTCTCAAAGGAAAAAATACGAATGGCATATAAGCATCTAAAAAAGTGTCCTACATCATTAGTCATCAGGGAAATGCAGATTAAAACTACATTGAGATTCCATCTCACTCCTATCAGATTGGCTACTGTATTAGTCAGGGTTCTCTAGAGGAACAGAATTACTAGAATGAATTATTTTATAAAGGGAATTTATTGGATTAGCTTACAGTAGTCCAATAGCAGTTGCAGGCCTGAGAATCACCGAACCTGGTAGCTGCTCAGTCCACGTGGCCAGATGCCTCAGCAGTCCCGACCGGCACTGCAGATGGTGCCGGAAAGCCTGGAGGCTTCCTGAGGAGCCGCTGGGTTTCGATCCACGTGGGTCTTCAGTTGATGTTGGTCTTTAGTCCGCACTGGTCTTCAATCCACACTAGAAGGTAGGGAACAGCTCCGGCAGCCAAGTGGAAGGAAGGAAGGAAAAAAGGGAACTCTTCTACCCAGAGCTTCCTTATATCAAGTCCCTCTCTGAGCGGGCCACCCACTCTGGGGGAAGGGCTCAACCTGGGGGAAAGACCTCCTCCTTTAGTTGATCCTTCCTAGAAGCAGCCTGTGGATTACTAAACAGATCAAGTTGACAACACCTTAACTATCACAAGTCCACCCCTTGTCAACTTGGCATCAAATCATGTCTCCTTACATCATACTTAATTTCCAAATGAAAACAGTAACAAGCTCATAATTCCGCCTAACATCGCATAACTATCACACGTACAACCGGAACCGCAAAATCTTCCCCCCAACACAAGCTTAGTCTCTAATACAATGGGTCTAATATAAATTCAACAGTTTAGCTAATGATACAATCTTAATATTGGTGTAGATATAACACTCTGTTATCAAGGCAGGACAGAAACATTGCAATCACAGTCCTCGTTTCTGTAACTGATCACATGGCCTTAGCTGATATTTGTAACTGCCTTCTTCTACTACCCATTCTGTATTCCCTCCACCTTCAGCAAGCACCTCAGCAGGTCTTGGTTCTTTACCTGGAGGGGTAACCCATACCTTCATTCCTGAAGGATCTATTGGGTTGTTGCAGTCGTCCATTGACTTTGACAACAGGACATGGTAACACTAACAGACGCCCTAAAGGATCTCCTGCACTTCAGGCATACTCTTCCTTACCGCCATTGTGGAGGAGCAGCCCAATTTCCCCCTGGTAATCTGGATCAATCACCCCTGCAATCACTGTAACTCCTTTCTCAGCCTGTTCACTGAAGGGCACTAGGAGCCCAAAGTGACCAGGGGGAAGTCTTAGCTTCCAGTTCAATAGAATGTTCTTTGTGTCTCCTGGCAAAAGCACTCCCCCCTCTGGGACCAAGACTTGTAGTCCAGCAGAGCGTAAGGTTGCGGGAACAGGAAGCAAAAATCTAGCTAATGGGTCACTTGGGGTGATGGCAAGTGGGACCATTCCCATTTCCACCCCTTGATTCCTGGACCCGTGAATCCGGGCTATAGGAGAAACAGTACCATATATAGGACGCTGATTCTGAGCATATACAGCCTGCTGGAGGACACTCCCCCAGCCCTCCAAGCTGTTGCCACCCAGTTGGCGCTGTAGCTGTTTCTTCAAAAGGCCGTTCCACCGTTCTATCAAGCCAGCTGCTTCAGGATGGTGGGGCACATGGTAAGACCAGTGAATTCCATGATCATGAGCCCACTGCCGTACTTCCTTGGCGGTGAAGTGAGTTCCTTGGTCAGAAGCAATGCTGTGTGGAATGCCATGATGGTGGATAAGGCATTCTGTAAGCCCACGGATGGTAGTTTTGGCAGAAGCGCTACGTGCAGGAAAGGCAAATGCATACCCAGAATAAGTGTCTATTCCAGTAAGGACGAAACGCTGCCCTTTCCATGATGGAAGAGGTCCAATGTAGTCAACCTGCCACCAGGTTGCTGGCTGGTCACCCCGAGGAATACTACCATATCGGGGGCTCAGAGTTGGCCTCTGCTGTTGGCAAATTTGGCACTCAGCAGTAGCCGTAGCCAGGTCAGCCTTAGTTAGTGGAAGTCCATGTTGTTGGGCCCATGCATAGCCTGCATCTCTGCCACCATGGCCACTTTGTTCATGGGCCCATTGGGCAATGACAGGGGTGGCTGAGGAAGGAGGTTGACCACTATCCACAGAACGGGTCAGCTTGTCCACTTGATTATTAAAGTCATCCTCCAGCGAGGTCACCTTCTGATGAGCACTGACATGGGACACAAGTATCCTTATATCCTTTGCCCATTCAGAGAGGTCTATCCACATACACCTTCCCCAAATGTCCTTTTCACCAATTTTCCAACTGTGCTCCTTCCAAGTCCCAGACCATCCAGCCAAACCATTGGCCACAGCCCATGAGTCAGTGTATAACCGCACATCTGGCCATTTTTTCTTCCAAGCAAAATGCACAACCATATGCACTGCCCGAAGTTCTGCCCATTGTGAAGACTTCCCTTCACCACAGTCCTTCAGAGTTGTCCCAGAAAGGGGCTGTAATGCTGCAGCTGTCCACTTCTGGGCAGTGCCGACATAACGTGCTGAACCATCTGTAAACCATGCCCTAGATCTCTCCTCCTCAGTCAGTTGATCATAGGGCACGCCCCATGATGCCATAGGTGCATGCTTGGGGACAGAAGGCATTGCAACAGGAGTAGCAACCATAGGCATTTGGGCAACTTCCTCATGTAACTTACTCGTACCTTCAGGGCCTGCTCGAGCCCGATCACGTATATACCACTTCCACTTGATGATGGACTGCTGCTGTGCACGTCCAACTTTATGGCCTGGTGGGTCAGACAACACCCAGCTCATAATGGGCAGCTCGGGTCGCATAGTAACTTGATGGCCCATTGTCAAACGTTCAGTTTCCACTAAGGCCCAATAGCAGGCCAAGAGCTGTCTCTCAAAGGGAGAATAATTGTCTGCAGATGATGGCAGGGCCTTGCTCCAAAATCCCAAGGGCCTCCGCTGTGATTCACCTATGGGGGCCTGCCAAAGGCTCCAAACAGCGTCCCTGTCTGCCACTGAAACCTCAAGTACCATCGGGTCTGCTGGATCATATGGCCCAAGGGGTAGAGCAGCCTGCACAGCAGCCTGCACCTGTTGAAGAGCCTTCTCTTGTTCTGGGCCCCAATGAAAACTAGAAGCTTTCCGAGTCACTTGGTATATGGGACGGAGTAAGACACCCAAGTGAGGAATGTGCTGTCTCCAAAATCCAAATAGGCCCACTAGACGTTGTGCTTCTTTCTTAGTGGTAGGAGGGGCCAAATGCAACAACTTGTCCTTCACCTTAGAAGGAATATCCCTGCATGCCCCACACCACTGAACTCCTAGAAATTTCACTGAGGTGGAAGGTCCTTGAATTTTGGATGGATTTATTTCCCATCCCCTGATGCGCATATGCTGTACCAGCAACTCCAGAGTGGTTGCCACCTCCTGCTCATTTGATCCAATTAGCATTATGTCATCAATATAATGGACCAATGTGACACCCTGTGGAAGGGACAGGCGATCAAGGTCCCTGCGAACTAAGCTATGACACAGGGCTGGAGAGTTAATATAACCTTGAGGTAAAACAGTAAAGGTGTACTGCTGACCTTGCCAGCTGAAGGCAAATTGCTTCTGGTGGTCCTTATGGACAGGTATGGAGAAGAAAGCATTTGCAAGATCAATAGCTGCATACCAGGTACCAGGAGATGTGTTAATCTGCTCAAGTAAAGAAACCACATCTGGTACAGCAGCTGCAATTGGAGTCACCACCTGATTAAGTTTCCGATAATCCACTGTCATTCTCCAGGATCCATCTGTCTTCTGAACAGGCCAAATAGGAGAGTTAAAGGGAGATGTGGTGGGAACCACCACCCCTGCATCCTTCAAGTCCTTTATAGTGGCACTAATTTCCGAAATCCCTCCAGGGATGCGATATTGTTTTTGATTCACTATTTTCCCTGGTGGTGGGAGCCTCAATGGCTTCCATTTGGCCTTTCCAACCATAATAGCCCTTACTCCACAAGTCAGGGAACCAATGTGGGGGTTCTGCCAACTGCTAAGTATGTCTATCCCAATTATGCATTCTGGGACTGGGGAAATAACCACAGGATGCGTTCAGGGACCCAGTGGACCCACTGTCAGTCTAACATTCGCCAAAACTCCATTGATCACCTGACCTCCGTAAGCACCTACTTTAACTGAAGGGCCATGGTGCTTTTTGGGGTCTCCTGGAATCAATGTCAATTCAGAGCCAGTGTCCAGTAGGCCCCGAAAGGTCTGATTATTTCCTTTCCCCCAGTGTACAGTTACCCTAGCAAAAGGCCTCAGGTCCCTCTGAGGAAGGATAGGTGTAAGTTTAATATTGAAACTTTTGGCAATTGTAGGGGGGTCCTTCCCCGAGGGAACCCGGCCAACCCTTCAATCAAGGGGCTCAGGATCTGTAAACTGGCTCAAGTCTGGAAACTGATTAAGAGGCCTTGATTCTCTGTTGCTATAATTCAAAGTGGCTTTATGTCCCCTTGCTGTGGAACTTTTCTGCTTATACAGATCAAGAAGAAACTCAGTAGGCTTCTTATCTATTTGACTTCTGGGAACACCATGATTAATCAGCCAACGCCAAAGGTCCATACGAGTCATACCTTTATGTGCATAATTTTGCCTATGCTGTCTATTATGAAAAACACGTTCACCCCGCCTTTGGCGATTCAGCGCTGCCACTTGGCCCTTGTTACCCCGAGATCCAGTTATGCCCATTGCATCTAAATCACCTAATGCAGCAACTGCAGCTCCCACTGTGAGGTCTTCTTTACATAAAAGAGCAATGATAGAGGACTTTAAGTATGCTGGCGCTCCCCTCACAAATCTGTTTCTTATGGTCTTAGTGAAGGGCACATCTTCTGGTCGCTCCCATTGTGGGGGCAAAGATGAGTTTACATGGCAAATCCACTCCAGCATTCCAAGTTCTCTGAGCTTTTTAATCCCTTCATCGACATTAAGCCAAGGGATATCAGGCAGCTCAAGCTCATTCACAGTAGGCCATCTTTGGAGCCATACTTCAGTCAACCAATCAAATAAACTCTTGGCACCCCTTCCAACTGCACGAGCTGCATTATTAAATCTAAAATCTCTGCTCAATGGGCCCATTTCAGTAAATTCAGCCTGATCTAATCTTATGTTCCTTCCCCCATCATCCCACACCCTTAAAATCCATTCCCACACATATTCCCCATGCTTCTGCCTGTACAAGTTAGAAAACTCCTGAAGTTCTTTAGGAGTGTACCTCACCTCCTCCTGTGTCACACTTTCTATCTCACCTTTAGGAGCCTGCCTAGCCTTTCCTCTGGTTATAGGCCTAGAGGCAAAGATGGGTGGGAACTGAGAATCACCAGCATTTTCTGCTGATTCCTCAGACAAAGAGGGATGAATTCCCCCAGGCAAGGGTGGGGAGGATAATCCTTCAGGATGTGGGGGTGGGGATACAACTGGTGCTAAGGGAGGGCAGGTCATATTTTCATCCAAAACATCTTCTTCAGAATCTAACACTTCAATGTCCCCAGGTTCTTCAGGGTCTTCCCACACATCACCATCCCAAGTCACAGGATCCCACTCTTTTCCAATCAGTGCCCTCACTTTAACTTCTGATAGTTGGTGAGGCTGGGATTTAAGCTTATGTTGCAAGTTAGCTAATCTCACAATGAGAGCTTGGGTTTGGTTTTCTGCAATTTGAGCCCTGTTCTGGCTAGAGAGGAGACTCTCCTCCAGGGCACCTTTAGAAACCTTGAGATCATGTACGTGGGTCTTAAGCTTGGAATTTTCCTTTTTGAGCTTCTGCTGTTCCCTCAGTACTTTGTCTAGAGATGCTAAAAGCAACCAACCAGCCTCATCATTGGTCTTACTTTTCCACAAATATTCAAATGTTTTAAATACAGAGTCACTAAATTCCTTGCTCCTCACAAGACATGAGTCAGGGTCACCAAATACATCTATCTCATGGAGTTCTTTAAAAAGTTCACACCATGGATTATTAGTGCCCTCTTTATTTCCAGTACAGGCACTCTCCTTATCACCAGTAGGGCCTTTGGTAGCACTGAAATTGGAGAACCAACCCCAGATAGCACTAAGCCCATTAAAGAAATCCATCCTTACAATTCTGTTTCTCTAGAACCACTCCTGGTACCAAAATCTGTATTAGTCAGGGTTCTCTAGAGGAACAGAATTACTAGAATGAATTATTTTATAAAGGGAATTTATTGGATTAGCTTACAGTAGTCCAATAGCAGTTGCAGGCCTGAGAATCACCGAACCTGGTAGCTGCTCAGTCCACGTGGCCAGATGCCTCAGCAGTCCCGACCGGCACTGCAGATGGTGCCGGAAAACCTGGAGGCCTCCTGAGGAGCCCGAAAGCCTGGAGGCTTCCTGAGGAGCCGCTGGGTTTCGATCCACGTGGGTCTTCAGTTGATGTTGGTCTTTAGTCCACACTGGTCTTCAATCCACGCTAGAAGGTAGGGAGCAGCTCCCGCAGCCAAGTGGAAGGAAGGAAGGAAAAAGGGAACTCTTCTACCCAGAGCTTCCTTATATCAAGTCCCTCTCTGAGCGGGCCACCCACTCTGGGGGAAGGGCTCAACCTGGGGGAAAGACCTCCTCCTTTAGTTGATCCTTCCTAGAAGCAGCCTGTGGATTACTAAACAGATCAAGTTGACAACACCTTAACTATCACAGCTACCATTATAAAAACAAGTGATCATAAATGTTGGCAGGGATGTGGAAAAAGAGGAACCCTTCTACACTGCTGGTGGGAATGCAATCTGGTCCAGCCATTGTGGAAATCAGTGTGGAGGTTCCTAAAACAGCTAAAGATTGATCTACCATATGACCCAGCTATAGCACTCCTAGGCATATATCCTAAGGACTCATCTCATTTCCTTAGAAATACGTGCTCAACCATGTTTATTGCTGCTCAATTTATAATAGCTGGAAATGGAACCAGCCTAGATGTCCCTCAACTGATGAGTGGATAATGAAGATGTGGCACATTTATACAATGGAGTTCTACTCAGTGGTAAAGAAAAATGAAGTTATGAAATTTGCAGAAAAATGGATGGATCTGGAAAGGATTATACTAAGTGAGGTAACCCAGGCCCAGAAAGCCAATTGCCACATGTTCTCCCTCATATGTGGATCCTAGCTACAGATGATTGGGCTTCTGCGTGAGAAGGAAAATACTTAGTAGCAGAGGCCAGTAAGTTAAAAAGGAGATATAAAGGGAAGAGAAAGGAAGGGAGGAGGGTACTTAATAGGTTGGTATTATATATATGTAAGTAGAATGATTGAGATGGGGAGGTGATATGATGGAGAATGGAATTTCAAAGGCGAAAGTGCAGGGGGAAGGGAGGGTATTACCATGGGATATTTTTTATAATCATGGAAAATGTTAATAAAAATTGTGAAAAAAAATATTTATTTCCAAGGAGAGAGAGAGAGAATGAGAATGGGCAATCCTCCTACCTCTGCCTCCCAAGTACTGGAATGAAAGGTTGCACCATCATGCCTAACTCATATTGTTTTATTTTATTGTTTTTATTTATGTGTGTGAGAGACAAGAGGAGAGAGAGAGAGAGAGAGAAAGAGAATGGGCGTGTGGGGCCTTCAGTAGCTGCAAATGAACTCCAGGCACATGTGCCATCTTGTGCATCTGGCTTATGTGGGTCTTGGGGAATCCATACTGGATCCTTTGGCTTTGCAAACACCTTAACCATTAACCCATCTCCAGTCCTTTTTTTTTTTTTTTTTTTGTTTTTTTGAGGTAGGTCTCGCTCTAGGCCAAGCTGACTTGGAATTCACTATGTAGTCTCATGATGGCCTCAAACTTATGGCAATCCTCCTACCTCTGTTTCCCAAGTGCTGAGACTAAAGGTGTGTGCCACTATGCCCAGTGTTTATTTTTATTTATTTATTTGAGAGAGAGAGAGAGAGAGAGAGAGAGAGGCAGATAGAGACACAGTGGGTACACCAGGACATCTAGCCACTGCAAATGAACTCCAGATGCATGCATTACCACATGTGTCTGGCTTATGTGGGTACTAGGGAATTGAACCTGGGTCCTTAGGCCTCACAGGCAAGAGACTTAGCCACTAAGCCACTTCTCCAGCCCCCTCTTGTAATTTTTTAAATTAATTAATTTATTTATTTGAGTGTGACAAAGAGAGAAAGAGATGGATATAGAGAGAGAACAGGTATGCCAGGGTCTCCAACCACTGCAAACAAACTCCAGATGCATGTTCGTTCCACCTTGTGTATCTGGCTTACGTGAGACCTGGGAAAATTGAGCCTCGAACGGGGTCCTTAGGCTTTACAGGCAAGCGCTTAACCACTAAACCATCTCTCCATCCCCCCTTATAATTTTTTTTCCATGATGACAACCTTGTCGTTTAATTAGACTCGCTATGAAAAGCAATAATCTCTGTTAGTCACTCTTTCCTCCTCCACATAATCATCTACCTTCATATGCACCCTGCACAGAACTCAAAAGTGCACCTCCCCACTTGAATCATGGGAAGAAATGGGCTCCTTAGTTCTCTGAGAATAGGACTCTCACTGAACTTGAAGCTCATGACAGTTTTAGGTTAGAGTGGCCGACAATGACCTCAGTGACCCTCCAGTCTGCCCTGCTCCCCTCATGGAAATGGCCATAGGCATGTGGCCCTGCCTGGCATCTATCTATCTTTGTTTCTTTGTTTCTTCCTTTCTTTCTTTCTTCCTTTTTTTTTTTTTCTTCTGAGGCAGAGTCTGGCTCTGTAGCCACAGGCCAGCTTTGAACTCAAGATGATCATACCACCTCAGCCTCCCACTGCTGGAACTAAAGGGGCTTTTAACTGGTGTTGTTCGAGGCCAGCCTGAGACTCCATAGTGAATTCCAGGTCAGCCTGGGCTAGAGTGAGACCCTACCTTGAAAAACCAAAAACAAAAAAAAAATATTTTATTTGGGCTGGAAAGATTGCTTAGTGGTTAAGGTGCTTGCCTGCAAAGCCAAAGGACCCAAGTTCAATTCCCAGTACCCACGTAAGCCCCATGAACAAGGTGGTGCATGCGCCTGGATTTGGTTTGCAGTGGCTAGAGGCCCTGGTGCACCAAATTTCTCACTATCTGCCCCACTCTCAAATAATAAATAAATAAAAACAAAAATAAGTGGGGGGAGGGAATATGGGATATTTTTTATAATCATGTAAGTTGTTAATAAAAATTTGAAATTAAAAAAACAAAAATAAAAATAAATTTTATTTGGGCTGGAGAGATGACTCAGCAGTTAGACCATTGCCTGCAAAGACTAAGGACCAGAATTCGCTTCCCTAGTAGCCATGAAAAGCCAGATAGCAAGACAGCATATGCATCTGGAGTTCGCTTACAGTGGCTAGAGGCCCTATCATGTCCATTCTCTCTCTCTCAAATAAAATATTAAAACTTTTTATTTACTTATTTATTTGAGAGAGAGAGAGAGAGAGAGAGAGGCGAGTGACAGGCAGATAGAGAATGAGTGTGCCAGGGACTCTAGTCACTGAAAATGAACTCCAGATAAATGCACCACCTTGTGCATCTGGTTTTATGTGGGTACTGGGGACTCAAACCTGAGTCCTTTGACTTTGTTGGCAAATGCCTTAATCACTCAGTCATCTCACCGGCCCAGATGTTGCTTTTTGTACTAGCTTCTTTTGCCTCTGAGCCACCCTTTTTATTTTAGTTTTTAATGTTTATTTATTTGCAAGGAGAGAGAATGGGTGCATCAGGGCCTCTAGCCACTGCAAATGAACTCTAGACGTATGTGCCACTTTGTGCATCTGGCTTTACGTGTGTACTGGAGAACTGAACCTGGCTTGTTAGGCATTGTAGTCAAGTACCATAATCACTGAGCCATCACTCCAGCCCCCTTTTTGTTTTGAGACAGAGTCTCGTTGGTCAGGCTGGCCTGAAACTCCTCCCCACAGCTCCTAAGTGCTGAAATGGTAGATGTGTACCTCTTTGCTCACAAAAGGTCCGTGTGCCAACAAGAGCAGAAGCCCCTCTACGTGTCACTGTCACCCAGCAGTCACTTATGCTGCCTGGAACCCCGTGGGTACCACCCCCCCCCCAAGAATCTCTTTCTTTTTCTTTTTTCTTTTCTTTTGTTTTTTGAGGTAGGGTTTTGCTCTAGCTCTGCCTCCCGAGTGCTGGGACGACTAAAGACACCACACCCAGCTATCAGAGATCCTTGGCGCACGCCCCTAATCCCAGCACTCAGGAGGCAGAGGCAGAGGCAGGAGGATCGCAGTGAGTTCGAGGCCACCCTGAGACTACATAGTGAATTCCAGGTCAGCCTGGGCTAGCGTGAGACACCACCTTGAAAAACCAAAACCAAAACCAAACAAAGGCTGGAAAGATGGCTTAGCAGTGAAGACACTTGCCTGTGAAGCCTAAGGACCCATATTTAACTCTCCAGATCCCACAGAAGCCAGATGCACAAGGTGCTGCAAGGGCAAGGTCGTGCACATGCGCACAGATGCATCTGGAGTTTGATTACAGTGGCTGGAGCCTCTGGTACACCAATTCTCTCTCCCTCTCCCTCTCCCTCTCTCTCTCTCTCTTGCTCTCACTCTGTAGCATTAACAACAACAAAAGAAAGGCCAGTCTATTGACCTTGCCTCAAAAGAACAAAAGCAAACAAACAAAAAACCCCGAGGCTGGAGGTGTGGCTCAGTGGGTAAGAGTGCAAGCATGAGGAGGAGATTTCAGGCCTCGCATCCACATACAAGACCGGTCAAGTCCACGTACACGTGTAAGGCCAACTCTGAGGATGGGGAAGGAGCTCCGTGTGTGTGCATGGGATGTGCACATTTGTGTACACTTTTGCATGCACCACACTAACACATACTCTCACACAAACACAACACACTATATGTACACACACAGATTAAAACTAAAAATGAGGGATTGAGGAGAAGGCCTAGCGGGTAAGAGAGCTTGCTGAGGGTAGCCTGGGCTACATACTGAGCCCTTGTCTTGGAAAAACAACACCAGTTAAAAGCCCCTTTAGTTCCAGCAGTGGGAGGCTGAGGTGGTATGATCATCTTGAGTTCAAAGCTGGCCTGTGGCTACAGAGCCAGACTCTGCCTCAGAAGAAAAAAAAAAGAAAGGAAGGAAGAAAGAAAGGAAGAAAGAAAGAAAGAAAGAAAGAAAGAAAGAAAGAAAGAAAGAAAGAAAGAAAGAAAGATAGATAGATAGATACCAGGCAGGGCCACATGCCTATGGCCATTTCCATGAGGGGAGCAGGGCAGACTGGAGGGTCACTGAGGTCATTGTCGGCCACTCTAACCTAAAACTGTCATGAGCTTCAAGTTCAGTGAGAGTCCTATTCTCAGAGAACTAAGGAGCCCACCTGACATGCATCTTCACACATGTGCACACCTTTCACACACACAACTCAGCCTGGAGAAAGCTGTGTTGGCTGCGTTTCCTTGTGTTTTAGTTTTGTTCTGGGACAGTCTCTCTATGTAAACCAGACTGGCCTAGAACTCCTGGCAATCCTTCTGCCTCAGATTTCCAAGTGCCTGGATTACAACTACCCTTAGTTTATTCTGCTCTTAAAGGTATCCTGAGCCAGGCATGGTGGTGCATGCCTCTGATCCCAGCACTCAGGAGGCAGAGGTAGGAGGATCACTTTGAGTTCAAGACCACTCTGAGACTACACAGTGAATTCCAGGCCAGCCTGGACTAGAGTGAAATCTGACCTCGCAAACAAAACAAAACAAAACAAAAAGGTATCCTGGAGTGGCTCTTCTAATTTTTTAAAAGTTTTCTTTATTTATTTGAAAAAGTCAGACACAGAAAGAAAGAATGGGTGCACCAGGGCCTTTAAAAGTTGCAAACAAACTCCAGACACATGTGCTACCTTGTGCATCTGGCTTATGTGGATCCTGGGGAACCAAACCTGGTTCCTTTGTCTTTGCTGGCAAGTACCTTAACCTCCAAGTCATCTCTCTAGGCCCTAATAGATTTTTGAAATGCTATTTTAAGGGGTCTGTTTTCTAGAAGTTTTTTTTTTTTTTCATTTTTTAAAGAGAGGGAGAGAGAATTGGAATGCCAGGGCCTTAGCACTGCAATCAAACTCCAGATGCAGACACTTATGCCACCTAGTGGGCATGTGTGACCTTGTGCTTGCCTCACTTTTGTGTGTCTGGCTTATGTGGGACCTGGAGAGATCGAACATGGGTCCTTGGGCTTTACAGACAACCACCTTAAGTGCTAAGTTGTCTCTTCAGCCCTAGTGGCTTTAATTTGGTGGGGGGAGTTGAGGTAGGGTCTCACTCTAGCTCAGGATGTCCTGAAATTCACTATGTAGTCTCAGGGTGGCCTTGAACTCTTGGAGAGCCTCCTACTTCTGCCTCCTGAGTGCTGGGATTAAAGGCGTGCGCCACCATGCCCAGCTTAGAAGCTATAAATTTTAATGATATGTTGTGCTGGATTTCTGCATGCTTTTTTGCCAGATTCACCATATGCCTACACCCGTTTCTTGTCATCGGTATGGAGGAGTGGACCTGCAATGGGATGGAGGAGAATGTCTCCACTTCATTTCCTCTCTTTACACTCACTGGCCAATGGTAGGGTGTCTGGAAAGGAGAAGACATCAGGATCTCAGTGGCTGACGGGATGCCCACAAGTGCACAGGCTTGTGGCACCAGACTGCACTTCCACTGATGACTGTGGTCAGGGGCAGAGAGGTACTTTCAGGGAGGACCTGCAAAATGGCCTGAGCTTCAGGTTTGGTGAGAGATTTGGTCTCAGGAAAATATGGCTGAAGAGCTATAGGACACTCAGTGTCCTCTTTTGGCCTTTGCCCATGTGTGCACTAGGGGCATACGACACACTCTAGAAGCCACACACACACAAACATCAAAAAGTTATGGGATGGGCTGGAGAGATGGCTTAGCGGTTAAGCACTTGCCTGTGAAGCCTAAGGACCCTGGTTCGAGGCTCAGTTCCCCAGGACACACGTTAGCCAGATGCACAAGGGGGCGTACATGTCTGGAGTTCATTTGCAGTGGCTGGAGGCCCTGGCACGCCCATTCTCTCTCTCTCTCTCTCTCTCTCTCTCTCTCTCTCTGCCTCTTCCTCTCTCTGTCACTCTCAAATAAATAAACAAAAATAACAAAAAAATTTAAGTTATGGGAGGGCTGGGGAGATGGCTTAGTGGTTAAGGCATTTTCCTATTAAGCCAAAGGACCCAGGTTCAGTTCCCCAGGACCCACATAAGTCAGATGCACAAGGTGGTACATATGTGTGGAGTTTGTTTGCAGTGGCTGGAGGCCCTGGTGCACCCATACTCTTTCTCTAACCCTCTCAAATAAACAAACATATAAAATATTTTTTAAAAATTATGGAGCCTGGCATTGTGGTACACATCTTTAATCCCAGCTCCTAGGAGGCTGAGGTAGAAGGATCAGTTTGAGGCCAGCCTGGGACTACAAAGTGAGTTCCAGTTCAGCCTGAACTAGGGTGAGATCTTGCTTCATAAAACCACAACAGAGCTGGAGAGATGGCTTAGCAGTTAAAGTGCTTTCCTGCAAAGCCTAAGGACCCAGGTTCAGGTCTCCAGGTCCCATGTAAGCCAGAAGTACAAGGTGGTGCAAGCTCAAGGTGGTGTACATGTCTGGAGTTCAATTGTAGTGGCTGGAGGTCTGGCATGCCAATTCTCCTGCTCCCTCTCATAAAAAAATTACAAGAACCAAACAAAACAAAACAGGGATGGAGTGATGGCTTAGCAGTTAAGGCACTTGTCTGCAGAATCAAAGGACCTAGGTTCAGTTCCCCAGTACCCACATAAAGCCAGATACATGCATGGCACATGCATCTGAAGTTTGTTTGCAGCAGCTAGAGGTCCTGGCAGGACTATCTCCATCTGCTTCTTTCTTTCTTTCTCTCTCTAATAAATAAAATATTTTTTTAAATATTTTTTGTTCATTATTTATTTATTTATTTATTTATTTGAGAGCAACAGACACAGAGAGAAAGACAGATAGAGGGAGAGAGAGAGAATGGGCGCGCCAGGGCTTCCAGCCACTGCAAACGAACTCCAGACGCGTGCACCCCCTTGTGCATCTGGCTAACGTGGGACCTGGGGAACCGAGCCTCGAACCGGGGTCCTTAGGCTTCACAGGCGAGCGCTTATCCGCTAAGCCATCTCTCCAGCCCATAAATAAAATATTTTTTAAAAAAAACAGGGCTGGGGCTGGAGAAATGACTTAGTGGTTAAGGCTCTTACCTGCAAAGCCAAAGGGCCCAGGTTCAATTCCCCAGGACCTATGTAAGCCAGATGTATAAGATGGCGCACACATCTGGAGTTCATCTGCAGCAGTTAGAGGCCCTGGTATGCCCATTCTCTCTATCTGCCTCCTTCTTTCTCTCTTTCAAATAAATAAAAATAAAAAATATTAAAAACAAAAACAAAAATAGGGCTGGCAAGGTGGCTTAGCAGTTAAAGTGCTAAGCCACGTAAGTGAGATGCATAAGGGGGTGCACACACTTCTGGAGTTCATTTGCAGTGGCTAGAGGCCCTGGACACCCATTCTCTCTCCCTCTCTCTCTCTCTCTCTCTCTCTCTCTCTCTCTCTCCCTTATCTCTCTCAAAACAAAAAAAAAAATCTGGGAAGGGCCAGGTGTGGTGGTGCATGCCTTTAACCTCAACATTCAGGAGGCCTAGGTAGAAGGATCACTGTGTGTTGTAAGCAAGCCTGAGACTATATAGTGAATTCTAGGTCAGCATGGGTTAGAGCAAGACCTTACCTTGAAGAAAGAAAAAAAAAAAAACCAGGGGAGGGATGGGAGAGATGACTCAGCAGTTAAGGCATTTGCTTGAAAAACCTAAGGACCTGGGTTCAATTTCCCCCAGTACCCATGTAAAGCCAGATGCACAAAGTGGCATATGTATCTGAAGTTTGTTTGCAGTGGCTAGAGGCCCTGACACACACATTCTCTCCCTTTCTCTCTCTTCTTTCTCTCTATCTCCAAATAAATAAATAATCTGGGGAGGTCAAAACAATACAGCCCATTGACAAGGCTCTAAGACTCTACTGCTAAAGACTCCACGTGTTTGGGCTGCAGGTTAATGAGAAATCAAGCTGGAGCTGAGCTGGACGCCTCCTCCCTGTGGACAAGTTGTCAGAAGGACCGCTATGCTGCATGTAGACCTATGGGAGAGAGAAGACATCCGCAGTGATAAACAGCAAGCCAGACTAAACTGGTGCAATCGTGGCATGTCTGTGATGGGGGAAGCCAACCACTCTCTAATTGGACTGGAGGTCCACTCCATGGGAGGGAATACATACCTGGTAATGAAAACCTAGTCAAAAGTCTATGGCTGGGGAGGTCATGAGCCATTGCAAAGCAACACCTGCTGTTGTTTGGCTAAATATGTATATTATGCCCACCAAACTGCCCTGTAAGCAAGTGCAAGTGTGTGTGTGTGTGTGTGTGTGTGTGTGTGTGTGTGTATGTGTGTATATTTAACTTATTTTTTCAAACTGATGCAAAATATTTATTCCAAGTTAGTTATTTTATGCAGTAGTTTTTGCCCTCAACAGACTTGTGATAGCCACATCTTTTAAATCTGTAAATAATGTTATCAAAATAATCTTAATCTTTGAAATCTCACAAAAATTTATATTTTACAATCCACCCTGAATATCAAGGCTGCAAGAATAACAACATTTCCTATATCTAAATATTTTACAGCTGTACCCAAAAAAAGAAAAACAAAAACAAAAACAAAAAAAAACCACATATGCTTGGTTAAGGGCTAACGTTACCTGAGCAGCCAAAAATAAAACATCCAAATTAGTAGCCTTACTTAATACAATTATAACTTCAATGGCCACGTTGTCACTGACAATGACTGCTTGAGCACGGGGTGTGTCCCGAGGGCTGGTACAGAAGCTGTCAGGCAGACCAGTGTCTCCTCCCTGTGTCTCTGCGCTGCCAGCTCCCACGTGTGCATCGCCCACATGTTCTGTGTGTACTTTAAAAATCATGGCGGAACAGGGAGGGTTGGTGCCAAGAATCTCCTGTAGTCCGTAGAGGTCCATTGTTAAAAAGGCCATCAGATGTGGTACATTTATACAATGGAGTTCTACTCAGCGGTAAAGAAAAATGAAGTTATGAAATTTGCAGAAAAATGGATGGACCTGGAAAGTATTATACTAAGTCAGGTAACCCAGGCCCAGAAAGCCAAGCGCCACGTGTTCTCTCTCATATGGGGATCCTAGCTACAGATGACTGGGCTTCTGCGTGAGAATGAAAATACTTAGTAGCAGAGGCCAGTAAGTTGAAAAGGAGACATAAAGGGTGGAGAAAGGAAGGGAGGAGGATACTTAATAGGTTGATATTGTATATATGTAATTACAATGTTTGTAATGGGGAGGTAATATGATTGAGAATGGAATTTCAAACTGGAAAGTGTGGGGGTGGGGAGGGAGGGAATTACCATGGGATATATTTTATAATCATGGAAAATGTTAATAAAAATTAAAAAAAAAAAAAAGCCATCAGAGGAATTATGTCGACGACGGCTTATTCCAAATCTACCTTCTCCATGGGATAGGTGCTCTCCGTGTTTTTCAAAGGTGGTTGTAGGAGACTTAGCTGACTGTGGTGTTGAGAAATGTAGCCAAGCAGGAACAAAGGCATGCTGCGCCATTTAGGTCCAGTGTCTCTTTTCAGCAAGATGAGGCATCCAACCTCATGGCCAGGATCCCAGAATGTCACCTCTGTGGTCCTGTTTCCCAAACTCCTTGAATAGGCCAGCTGGATCTTCCACGTGGTTTTCTTACGAAAATAGCAGCCAGACCAGCAACACGCCTTTAGATGAATCACAAAACAGCCAGCTCTGTGTGGCTCACTCTCTTGATCCTTTCAATTGCTCACTCTAAACTACCTAGTTCCTGACATGTTTCCGAAAGGGGGAAGGGGAGGGGGGGAGGGGGAAGGGGAACATAAAAAGTATTTGTTACATTTAAAAAGGGGGGAAAGGGTAAAAAGCTGTATCTAAGTTCACCTCATCCAACTTCCTTGAGTAATAGCACTATGATTTTGCTTAAATAGGTGATGTATGACATTTGCACTGTGAGCGCAAACACTGATCATAACAAGGTCATAGCTAGAGAGACAGATGGTCTCAGGTATGGGCAAAAATGTCATAAAGGCAATAGATCAAATACGTAGTAGTATAGCACTACAGAAGATCTGAGTAGTCAACTCCGACGGTAAAACCTCCACATGACAAAGCCCTTAAAACAAAAATCCTGTTCTTCACACACCTGCTGAAAGCAGTGTATGGTTACATGTATTTAATGCTCAAATTCTAAGGACATAAGAAATCTCTTTTTTAAAAAAAGTCTGACAGGAAACCAATAAATTTTTCCCGCCAAAGAATAGCAGCTTTCGAGGCAAATTTCTTGGTATAATGCTCCTAAACATATACTCTATTTCTTTGGTCTTTACTATTTGTAAATTCAGAGCAATATTATAGCAAGTAGCAAATATAGGAGTCAAGGAGACAAAGAATTTCAAAATGAGGTGTTCTTCTTAGTTTTCTGTATTCAACTTGTTCTTCCCGAAAACCGAAATGAGCTTCCAGAGATCGTATGAAGAATCTTCTATTGCTTTGGTAGAGAAATCACTTTTTAATTTGGACCCATAGCCATCATTAATCAAGAAAGCCACTCGCTTGAATCTACCAATCCAGAAGCGGAAGGGCTACGACCAAGGAGGACGTGTCCACAGCTTCTTCGACCGCAGAGGTGACTAGCCCACAACCATAACAAAGCTCTTCCCAAAATGGCTGCCCGGCCCACAAGGCACAGGAGGGGCAGAGCTATATTTAACTTTTTTAATTTTTATTTTCTATAATCTCCAACCACATCCTATAAGCACTTTTAAAAATGTTTACACCCATATACTAATGCTACTCTCATTTTTGGCTAGAGAAGTTTCTCTTTT